>NC_142940.1:48942801-48945301 GCF_046866305.1 Octopus bimaculoides | reverse complement strand
TTTCTTCTACTCTTCCTCGCTGTTGTCCTCCTCCTCTCTTCCTTTTCCTCCTCTCCCTCTTCTCCTCCACCCCCTCCTCCTCCTCATCTTGTTCTTCTTTTCCACCACCACCACCACCACCACCACCACCACCACCACCACCACCACCACCACCACCACCACCACCACACCACCACCACCACCGCCACCACCACCACCACCACCTCCTCCGCCGCCTCCGCCGCCTCCACCGCCGCCTCCACCGCCGCCTCCACCGCCGCCTCCACCGCCGCCTCCACCGCCGCCTCCACCGCCGCCTCCACCGCCGCCTCCACCGCCGCCTCCACCGCCGCCTCCACCGCCGCCTCCACCGCCACAGCCTCCTCCGCCGCCTCCGCCGCCTCCGCCGCCTCTGCCGCCTCCGCCGCCGCCTCCGCCACCGCCTCCGCCGCCGCCGCCTCCGCCACCAACGCCGCCTCCGCCACCACCACCACCACCACCACCACCACCACCACCAACGCCGCCAGACCACTGCAACCATTACCACCACCGCAACCCCACCACCACCACACTACCACCACCACCACCAGTACTAGGCTTACAATAATCTTCCAGCTTCACGCTCGACTAAAGGCAGTGCTCCAGCATGGCCGCAGTCAAATGACTGAAACAAGTAAAAGAGTAAAAGAGTAAAGGACTGATTATAGGACACAACTAGTTTCAGAAAGAAGAAATCCATTGACTCTATTGCAAGAATTGAAGGGAACTGAATATTGTCCTGACTACTTATGTGAAACAGAAATTTTAAAGCTACAGAGAGACCCTTATACAATACCAACAAGATGATATGAAAGCTGTAACATAACGCAACGCCTTTTTTCTCTTTTTATCGCTACTTTCGCAGACTCCCATGACTGTCAGTCGCCATCCAAATCCGTTATTATGAACTTGAATTGGGAGCTTGAGTCATAATCAATCTTTCATTGGCTTATTACACAACCATGGACGCCACCCCTATGGTTACGTTGCAGCTGCTCTCTTGATAGAGCCTGGTGTTCCTGACCGGCGTTCTAGAAATTTTACACTCAATTTAAGAAGCACTGTTGGCTCAGTTGAGCTCTTCTGCTACCTCTTCACAATCCGCCATGCTACAGTCTCATGATATCGCCGTATCTATGACAGAGTGGCTAAACGGGTACTGTGCTTTTCCAAAGTCAGCCCGGTCGTCTCAGAATTCACAGAACTACTTCTGCTTTGAATGTCGTATTAGTCTTACTCCATGATATGAATTTACAGTAAGATATAAACAGTTTAAGAGATAAGTGGTAAGGCTGAATGCATACAACCCTTTGCAATTCATTACATACGAACTGATTGTATCTCAAATCTTTCACCCAGCCTTCCGAATACCTTATCTTACGTATTTGCATTCGGTTTCTTAGTTAAGAGACTGAAGGCACGTAGGTTAACTCATTACTACCAGGCAGCCAAAGCGGATTATCGCTCTAGAATCCTAAGCATAATTATGATATTGATTCCTTAAGCCCGTTGATGGAAATTGATGGTTATTTAACATGCTGGTATAAAGCACAAGTACTTATTTTATTGACCTCGATAGGACGAAAGGCAAAGTCGATCGCGGTGAAATTTGAAATCCGAACGTAATGCCGGGCGAAAACCGGCAAGTATTTGCCCGAATTAAGAAATGTAACAATCTTTCATGTTTGCAGCTGAAACACTTTTCAGATAATTATATAAAGGCGGTGCTCCAGCATGGCCACAGTCAAAGGACTGAAACAAGTAAAAGAGAGTAAAAAAAAATACATGTATACATGTTAGAAGGCAGACTCAAAATTTCCAGATGTCAAAGAATCAAGTATAAATAAAAATATATTGTTTTATAGAGCAAACTTACTCAGATTACAGCGATTCTTTACCCCACTGACTTGGTCCTCGGTGAAGTTAACGAAGTGTGTAAGTTCAAACCATTTGAGCGCAACTAAGTGTTTTCTATATTGAGATGGTCTCGATATCATCTATTCACTCTCTCTCTCTCCCTCTCTTTATTTCTGTCTGTTTGTCTTACTTTGTTTTTTATATATATATATAGGCGCAGGAGTGGCTGTGTGGTAAGTAGCTTGCTTACCAACCACATGGTTCCGGATTCATTCCCACTGCGTGACACCTTGGGCAAGTGTCTTCTACTGTAGCCTCGGGCCGACCAAACCCTTGTGAGTGGATTTGGTAGACAGAAACTGAAAGAAGCCTGTCGTATATATGTATATATATATATATGTATGTGTGTCTGTGCTTGTACCCCCCCCCACCCCAACATCGCTTGACAACCGATTGCGGTGTGTTTACGTGCCCGTAACTTAGCAGTTCAGCAAAAGCGACCGATAGAATAAGTACTAGGCATCCAAAGAATAAGTTCTGGCGTCGATTTACTCGACTAAAGGCGGTGCTCCAGCATGGCCACAGTCAAATGACTGAAACAAGTAAAATAGTAAAAGAGTATATC
>NC_142940.1:48935301-48937801 GCF_046866305.1 Octopus bimaculoides | reverse complement strand
ATACGTTGGCGACTTAAAACCTTTTAAGAGACACGAATAACCGATAAAACATGATATACGAGAAGATAATGTTCTCTCTCTCACACTCTCTCTCGTTACCTTACTCTCCCTCTCTCACTCCATCTGTATACACACATATTTATACATGCACACTCACATATACATATATAAACTTACATACATACATATACATATATAATATATATATATATATATATATATATATATATATAATATATGTATAATATATATATATATATATATATATATATATATATATATATATATAATATATATGTATAAAATACATATATATATAATGTATGTATAAAGTATATAAAAGCATATATATAAACACACACACACATATACATACATAGACATCCATCTATTTACACATAATCTAACACACTTACAGACGCACACACACACACACACACACGTGCACACACACACACGCTCACACATATATAAATACACATAGAGAGAGATATATGCTCTTTTATTTTCTTCTAATGCTTTTCTTTGTCTTTCTCCGTGATACGTATTTATCTATTGTTTTCTTTTCCCTATATATATATATATATATATATATATATATATATATATATATATATATATATATATATATATATATATATATATATATAAAGCAGCAACAGCAAGAATAAGATCAGAAGACTAACCCAAAATATATTTAAATATTAATACAAAATGTATAAACATATATATGTATATATATATATATATATACATATATATATGTATATATATATATATATATATATGTATATATATATATATATATATATATATATATATATATATATATATATATATATATATATATATACATATATATATGTATATATATATATATATACATATATATGTTTATACATTTTTTATTAATTTTTAAATATATTTTGGGTTAGTCTTCTGATCTTATTCTTGCTGTTGCTGATTTTATCAGATCGTTTGATGTACGAATGTATACACTCGCTTCGTGATTATATTTCTGCGTTTTATATTAAGCATTCACTTAATATATGCGTTTGTATGTGCGTGCATGTGTGTGCCTATCTATCTACCTATCTATCTATCTATCTATCTATCTATCTGCTCCATTTATTATTATCCATACACACACACACACACACACATACACACACACACACACACAATCAGAAGTTTCGTGTATACATGGAGGGGTACTCACCCACGCATATTCTTATGAGTGTTCTGTGTGTGCGTGGGTGTATGCTTATCTCTATATACATATGTATGTATGCATGTATGTGTGTATGAATGTATGTATATATATATGTATGTATGTATGTATCTATCTATCTATCTATCTATCTATCTATCTATCTATCTATCTATTTATCTATCTATCTATCTATACACACACATTCAGACAGACGCACACACACACACACATACGTGCAGACTCGGACGCAGATTAAAGATCTATCTAAACCCTATATCGTACCCCCAACGTCCACCAATTCCACCCAGTACTGTCACGCCATATCTGTCTCTGCCTTTCTACCTGCCTGCCTACGTACCTGCCTGCCTGTCTATCTTTCTGTCTGACTGTCCTAAGATAAACACTGATTGAACAAAAACTCTTGAAGAAACAAATCCTCGTTCCTTCATTCACTCTATACAAAAATCACACCATAACAAAAACAGTGAATGCATTTTTTTGTTTTATTCTGTTTGCTTTTACTTTTTCAGACGTTTCTTGGAAAGTTTTCCGTCTTCACATTTCACTTTCTGTGAGAATTCAGTCTTTTATATCCTGCTTATTTTTCTTGGATTGCTTTAAATATTGTGTTCTAATCATTCATCCCTAGCTCTCTGTTATCGTCACACATACACACCCACAGCTTCTAATGATAAAGTAAACAAGTTGCCCGCTTAAGAAGCGCTCTCTGCAAGAATGGGGCGATTGTGTGTGCGAATATCCAATGAAATTCATGTATGGTATTAATGATCGTCCGAGAGGCAAGCATAACACACACGCACAAACAAACGCACAAACACACATACACACACACACATACATACATACATACATACATACATACATACATACATACATACAGAGATACATACATACATACATACATACATAACAAACTGCCTCAACAAAAACCTGGAAAAATTAGGGTTCTCAAAACCTGAAAGAAAAAGGCTGATTAGAAGACTACAGATTCAAGCCATCAATGGAACTGTAAAGATATGTAAAACTTTCCAAAAATTTAGCACATAAATACATATGCATGCATCTAGACATAAAAACGCATCCATAAAACAAACATACAAATCTGCGCATACACTAACACCAAATACTGCACACACACACATATGCACAAATACCTAGATGATGTTGATAAAAGTTCCAATGAAGGAGCCTTGAATCTATGTTAGAGTCCGGCTCTTTCTCTATGGACAAGAAATACAGAAATGAAACTGATTGATAACATACATA
>NC_142940.1:48927801-48930301 GCF_046866305.1 Octopus bimaculoides | reverse complement strand
AATAATAAACTTTAATTTGTCCATGAAATTAGACGTGCCATTCAGTATATCCCATGGGCCGTAATTGCCTGTGACTGACTTAGAAACTGAAACTTTATAAATTTTTGTTGGTAGTTTGCGTAGCGCTACCCTCCTTATACTTAATTATTTCTTTGAGAGCCTAACATTAAAACACAAACATTAAATGCTACATTACACGAATTGAGTAATATATGGCGTTGCGACTGAAACAACTACGATAAGAAGTCAAATATTGTCTCTTGATATACAACCCGAATATAATGTTAAATTCATTTGTGCGGTCTAAAGATGGAAATGTCACTCTATTGATTTAAACTTGACTTGCTATTTGTGCGAACGGCAAAAGGTTAAAGTAGAAATTACACACAATAAAATGTTTCTTACCCGTTCAAAAATTACGATTTGATTTAATGGAGAAGGTTAGCATTACAAGTGATTACAGCATATTAATAATAACTGTCGGATTCATATAAACGATCTCATTTATGAGAGAAGTAACAATTAAGCTGAATTAATATTGTATGATGAGTTAAATACAACAAAACAGAGAAATAGAATGACCAGTCAGTTAATTAAAATTCAACAAAAGTGAAGTGAATCTGCTCCAATTAACGTTGTCATTTAATTTGATTATTGCAATATGTTTAATTCAAATTATATGGGGTCTGAGATATCAGTATTCCTAATATTGGATCAATATTAAAACTCATCTATTGTTGAACGCAATATAGTACTAAGGATATAAAACATAAAATTAGGGTCAATCATAATGAAGGGCCATAGCCCCCCCCCCCCGCTTATGTTACGCATGTGTTACTCATGGTTCTCTGTTAATCTGGCACTCCCTATACCATCAATTTCTCTGCCTCCCTTTATCATCCTGTCGCTTTTTTCGGCTAGTCCTTCACCGTCCTAAGTTTCGTCCAGAAAGAAGAACAAAAGATGAGATGGTCACGGTTGACATGTGTTTGAGAAAAGTTCCTTTGAACAAGATTGACCAGAGTCAACTCAACAGTAACACTCTCCACCAATGTCACCACAGTTTTCTCTTTGCTATGTTATATACTTTCTTATTTCAAATCAAATCACTGTTTCTCACCTACAAACCATCCACCTCACTGACTTCCTTTCATTTCCAATTTCTCTTCTCCCTCTCCCCCTCCCCCTCTCTCTCTCTATCACTCCCCTCTCCTATTCTTCAGTTCCCCTCTTCTCCTTTCCCTATCTGTTATTCTTTCATTGTATATGAATAATATTTAAAAGGCTATCACTGCCCGCTTATGGGCACCACTCATATTTTGTTGAATCATAAACTTCCTATCATATCGTAAAGTGGCCATGTTGGCGAATCTCTTTCTGTCCCCTGTTCCTTCAGCTCCAGCCTGCTCTGAGATTCGGTTTGCCTTTCGTACATCTGTATATCAACAACATACTTGCCATGGCGTTCAACAACGCACGTTCTCACGCAGATTTCACTATTCTTCATTCTATTTCAGCCTTCGCCGATCATGCATCAACCACACACAATCTAACAGCCAAAGGACAAACTCATATTGATACCATGAATAGAAACCTTGAGTCTATCCTCCAGCAAAGGTATTTCGATCTTGTCCATTTTAACAATAGAAAAACACCTTCCATAAACTCTACTTACATCAAGAAGTCATCATCGATTCACCATAATCATGAGCAACTCCATGAGTTCTCGAAATCATTCTACTTTTGGGGGTTTCATTATCAGAAATGCTCTCTCGTGGCCAAATCACAATCTTGATATAACTAAGACTGCATTTCAGTGACTGACCCTTCTCTTCAATTCCAGAAGATTTCCTAGCTTCCAGTAATTATTGGTATTCATTGAAACTCACAAAGGAATATTGCCCTTGTGTCAGGGACAGTCTTACTGCTGCATGCAGAAACATCTCATACACAATCCCAAAACAACCCAAGTAACTCACTGAAATAAATCACTTTCAGACGCTCTTCAGCTTCCGTCTGCAAAGTATGCTGTCACGATTCCAGGTAAAAAGGTAACAGGTAAAAAAGTGAGAGGAAAAAATGTCACCGAAAGAAAAGTCACAGTTAATGCCATCATATATAAACAGTGTTATCAATATGTACGAGTCATGTATTTCCAGTTAGTAACTGATTTAAAATATTTTCTGTTTTGTTACTTTAATTGCTTATGGTTCTTTAATAAATTGTGACTGACATGAATATTTTGCTTCATTACCTGTCTTTCTTTCCTAGACATAATTGTGACTTTTTTCTTTGACTTCTTTCTTGTGACTTTATTAACGACCAAGGCTGTCACATCTCTTTGCATTTTCTATGGCAATAATAATGTTTTGTACACCTCGGGGCTGATTAGTGTGATGCCACCTCCCCTCAAGTATTCCATGTACAACCTCGTTGTGTCCCAACCCGAAGGTACAGGACTAATCACTCTCCCCGGTCAACCTTACCCAAAGTATCGTCC
>NC_142940.1:48885301-48910301 GCF_046866305.1 Octopus bimaculoides | reverse complement strand
ACACACACATGCACACACACACACACACATACACACACACACACCCATACACACACATATGGCGGTGCCCCAGCACCGCCAGAGCCCTAGGGTTGAACGTATAAAAGAATATATATATATATATATATATATATATATATATATATACATACATACATACATACATACATACATATATATATATACATACATACATACATACATACATACATAAATACATATATACATACATACATACATATATATATATATATATATATATATATATATATATATATATATATATATATATATATATATATATATATACGACGAGCTTCTTTCAGTTTATCTCTACCACTCACAAGGCATTGGTCGGCCCGAGGTTATAGTAAAAGACACTTGTCCAAGGTGCCACACAGAGAGACTGAGCCTAGAATCATGTGGCTGAAAAGTAAGCTTCTTATCACACAGCCACGCCTGCGCCAATGAGACCCTCAATGGAATGATGTGCCCATATTTGTGTCGGTGACGCGGGTATCTCTGCTGTTTGACATAAAATCACTACCGCACAGACCGTAGCCTTTAGTCAGTATGTATATTGTATCGACAGTCTGTCTGTTCTGTTTTTTGACATCTTGGAGTTGGATGGTCTCTTGCCTTTAGCATTCAAATATCCCATGACACAATATTTTTTCCACCACATCTCAAATATGTTGTATCCAACAGAGATGAATCTACACTCACCACTATGCCAAATCCCTCATTCCCAGACATTGGCCTTCTGGAACCTTTTTTCTGCTTACATATTTTCTGCAGATGTTGATTTACCGCAGTTTAAAATGGACACTAACTCTACCGCTCTGAAAAGCCCAAAAAAAGAATCGTGGACACTAGTCCTTCCTCCAGGATCGACAAGTTAAAAGAAAGTATAGAAATGCATAGACGGTGACGTGACGTTTTTCCTGATGGCTTCACCGCAACCAATAAAATATCGATTTACTGTAACTCATCATATCCTAATATGCTTCAGATCATTTTACTTATATATTCCCACTCTACGAACCTTATCAAATTGCTTTGAGAAATTAGAAACCAAAAACTCAGTTACAGTTCAAACAACTTCAGCTTATTGTCAATATTTTATATGCACTACTTTAGGTATTTGGATCTTTTTATCAAATTAAATACACGCACCCCACCACACATATAAACAAACTCACACACACAGAACTCCCGAATACACACACACATAGACATACGCACGCATCGCCATACACATAAGCTAAACGTGCGTCAATATATTTTTTCTTTCAAATATATACACGTGTGTATGTGTGTATGTGTGTGTGTGTGTGTGTGTGTGTGTGTGTGTGTGTGCGCGTGCCTGCGTGCGTGCGTGCGTGTGTGTGTCTGTGTCTGTGTGACCCACTTTGCAACAAATTTAATCACGAACTAAATTATATGCAATTTTATGAAACATTTTAATTAATACCATATGTGATTAGAAAATACTTAAAAATCATACTTCCGATTCAATAAACAGCATGACATGCAAATAATTTCGCTTTAGAATTTGCTTTTATTCATTTTAATATATATATATATATATATATATATATATATATATATATATATATATATATATATATATATATATTCACAAACACATTCAGTCACACAAGTGTACAAGTGTATATGCATATCTATCTATCTATCTATCTATCTATCTATCTATCTATCTATCTATCTATCTATCTATCTATCTATCTATCTATCTACCTATCTATCTACATACATATATATATGCATGCATATATGTATATGTATATATGCATATATATAATACATATATATAATATACACACCTGCTTATATATATATATATGTGCGTATAGGTGTTTGTGTATATAGGTAGACAGACATACAGACACATAGAGAAACAGATATATATATATATATATATATATATATATATATATATATATAGAGAGAGAGAGAGAGAGAGAGAGAGAGAGAGAGGGAGAGAGAGAGAGAATGAAAGAGAGAGATAGAGAATGAAAGAGAGAGAGAGAGAGAGAGAGAGAGAGAGAGAGAGAGAGAGAGAGAGAGAGAGATGTGTGTATGGGTTGTGTGTGTGTGCTTTGTAACTAGATCCAAGTTCACATCGTCTTTTCATTCAAGTCATAGCGAAAATGCTTCACTGAGAGTGTTGTACATGGAACAACTATAACGTTTTGGCTATGACCAGAGTCTGAGAGACTTGAATAAAAAGAAAGAACAAACCTCACGTGCACTCATAAACATATACATATACGTACTGCACGAGATTCATGCAGGGAGCTCCAGTAGGAACACTTCAGAATATTTGGGTGTTAATCTGTTGGTTTGCGGTGTCTCAAAAACATGTACCGAGAGTGATAAAAACCAAACATCCAGTCTACATTATGGTGTTTGGAGTGGTCACTAGTGATGGCGAAGTTATGCCTCCATTCATCTTCCCACACAACCTCAGACTCAACGCGGAGGCCTACATCAAGTACCTGGAGAGGAGGTAGTGCTGCCCTAGATGAAGAGGGTGACAGCTGGGAGACCCTATGTTTGGCAACAGGACTCTGCACCATGCCACACAAGCAGGAGAACCCAGTCATGGCTGTCAGAAAATTTTTGCGACCACATTACCCCTAGCATCTGACCACCTAACTCCCCCGACTGCAACACCTTTGATTACTATGTGTGGGGCGCATTTGAGCCAGAGATCAACAAATCTCCTTGTAACACCAAAGATGGCCTGAAGTCAAGGATTATATCACCATTCACCAACTTAAACAAGGCAATCGTCCAGAAAAGTTGCAGGAGATTCCGAAGTCGTCTGGAGGCCTCCGGTTCAAGTCAATGGCGATTTCATTGAATAAATCTACTCTTTAGTATTTCAAGTTATGTTTATGTAATTTTGATAAATATATCCGTTAAAATGAGATGTCAGTGTTATTTTCATTTTTGCGTAATTTAGACGATAATTTATTCACCACACTCTGTATATATAGCGCGGGTTGAAAAACCGGAAGACGTGTGACCAGAACCTCCTGGAAAGAAACCATAGCGAGGGTCATTCCACAGTTGAATCGGAACAGCTAAGAAAAGAGATAGACATGAAGAAGCCAACAATTAAGTGGCCGAAGGCAAATGATGCAGTGAGCTACATGAAGTTCGACGAGGATGTAGCAAGTGTGACCACCAAATTCAAAAGGACGAAGAACAAAAGCTCGAAAACTTCCATTCAGAAGGTTTTTATATACATATATGCATGCATGTATCTCATGTGATTGTGTGATCCGATGTTGTTATACATCGCTGGTCACAATGCGCTTTGAATCGATTTTAACTTTCGAATGACACCACCCCAAGCAGGCCAACACTTCCCCGAGCAGGGAAAGATAATCCTTCGTAGGAGAAAACTCTTACAGCTGAGTGGATTGGGAGGGACGCGAAGCAAAGTGTTTTGGCCAAGAACGCAGTTTGCAGCTCAGTCTCGAAATTGAACCAACGATGTTGCGATCGTGAGTGCAACACCCTAATCACTACGCCGCACGCCTTCACATGTATGCATATATACATATACATATATATATGCATATAAATATATATATATATATATATATATGTATATATATGTGCGTGTGGGTGTGTCTGTGTGTCTGTATATGTGCGTGTGTGTACGTGTGTGTGTGTGTGTGTGTGTGTGTTGTGCATGCGCGAACATATTAATCTGCATGAGAAAAAACTGAGAGCGGAAATTGACCCCTTACATACATACATACAAGAAGATATATATGTTTATATATATATATATATATATATATATATATATATATATATATATATATATATATATATATATATATATATATATATATATATATATATGTATGTATATATATATATATATATATGTATATTATATATATATATATATATATATATATATATATATATATATATATATATATATATATATATATATATGCATATATATAAAAATATATAAATATATATATATGCATCTGCGTAAGTTTGTGTATTGAAGTAGACAGAGGGTTTACATGCGCATATACATGGAAGTGGGAACATACACACACGCCCACCCACCCAAACCTTGCAGGCCCCACATGCACATAGATACACACATGTTCATACACACACACATTTACATGACTTCCACGATATGACATCTGTACGAAACTCTAATCCCCAATAAATTACCAAGAAAATCAATCTAGATTATGTTTAATTTAATTACTCATTAATTAAGGATACGAGTTTGTAGTGGTATAGCGGGGTGGGATTTCGGGTCAAAGTCGTGGAGGATCGGTTTTCAGACTTTTACTTTCTTCTACATTGCAAGTCACAAGGTGGGGATTTTAGCAGCCACCGAGCCGAGCCTGAGTTTTTCAGAATCAACGGAGGGCGGACAGAGAGGAGTGGCAATTTCTACTGTCGAGTCGAACTCATTATATGAAGTAGTACCTCTCGTCTTTTCCATTTTACTTGTTTCATTCCTGAGACTGCGGTCATACTAGGGCACCCCCTTGAAGTATTCGTGTCGAAAAAATAAATCTGGTACTTAATCAATCGGTCTCTTTTTCCGAACCGCTAGTTTACGAGACCGTAAACACATCAACACTAGTAGCCAAGCAGTGGTGATGGACAATCACAGATACAAAGACACGCTCACACGCACACACAAACACACACACACAAAATTTTCCCAAGACACCTGATGAAGGCTGGAGGGTATATCAGCCGAAACGCTGTGTTAACAACAAACAAGATGAGGACAAATATCCGTCAAATGTAAATAATGTAAATAATGTAAATAATTTCTCATCTCTTAAATATAGAATTATTTTATATATGGATGGGATAGTCTGTTTTCTTTTCCTTCTATGTAAACCGTCAAATTTAGCCGGAACATACTGAATATTACACGCACACACACACACACAAATTCACATGTATGCATCCGCATGTGCTGAAAGTTATGAAAGACCGCATCACATACATGGTTACGTTTTTATATTAAAAAACGGACCATTATGTGCAAACCCTTATTAACATAGTTTAAATTTCGAATTTTTTATTATATTTCCTCCAGCATCTAATATTTCCAAAGCTGAAATGGATTAAATTATAATCATTAGTTTTTGGGTCAACAGTTTTCAACAGATTTATATGGAATTTAAAATTTCGCGTCCTTGACATTTCGCAGAAAGCTGTTGAGCATTTTCGCTTTTATCAAAGTTTATGCAACCCTATTATGAAATAGTTGCAAGGATTTACTGGTAATCCTAGTCTTGTACTATGATTAATTATTTTACTATATTTCCATTTTTAATTCACAATGCATGGTAGAAACATTAAATCGGCTCCAGTCCCTTTCTGGTTCGTGATTATGTTTATCGCCTCCTAAATCGATATAAATATCGTATGAAGCATAAGAAATGTGCCTACAATAAGTACGCAATACATACACGATTTGGGCCCCGAAGTGTTCTTCTCAACCTCAAATTAATGCTTACGTTGTGCATTCTGGAAGTTTTTGAAACTGTATTAGGAGAGGTAGTTATAGCTGTCCCTGATTATAGTAATTTTAATATATCATTACTATATATATAATGGTTCTCACCTGCCAATTTGTTTTTTTTTTCTTATTGAAGGAGACGGCCGAAACAGCACTTTGAACACATCCTACTCCATATTGCTTGTTACAGGTGACTAGTTTGCAGATGGCAGAACGGGACATGAGGACAATTTGGGTGCTCGCTATGTGTTAAACTGGGCAAAGAACACTACAGATATACTCCAGACTTACTATGAATTAACTTGTATGAGCCGAACATCTGTTTTTCGCCGGCGCAAGGGGACAGATAAAGCAGGTCCACTGAGTGTCTCATGATGATCCACTTTTTCAACAGCAAGAGTATTGTCTACATGCATTGGGTTCCCTTGGGCCACACAGTCAACAAAGTGTAGTTTGCGGAGGTTTTGAGAGATTTCTGGAAGCAATTTTATCAGGAGAGGCCAGAGTCATCGGTTCGGTTGCATCCGAACCAGGACAATGCACCACTTATAACCAACTATTTGACAGAAATGGCCATAGAAACTGTCCCTCACCATTCATTCAGTCCAGACCTTGCTTCCTGTGACTTGATCGTCTCCCGCGCTGAAGAAGATGATGAAGGAGACTGTGGTAAGAATCTTAGACATCTTCATTTTGGAGGTGTTCTATGGAGCCCTTTATGAAGGGGCAGTGCACTGAAGTCAGTGAGCCTACAATGAAGGAGATTAAGACTATTTTTTTTATTTCTTTGAAATGAATAAACACGTGCTTATTTCGGAGGTTGACCTTCCAGTTCGTGGCCAAAGCTTGGTCTTGCCCAGCCACTATAGTGCTCTCGATGTCTTTTTCTAGTGTTCCTTACATCAGCCAACCCCCACCTATTTTTTCCAGCAACCTCTGTTGTGGCTGCATGGAATTGATTATGTCTGTCTTTGTATTTTCCCCCTCATTCTTCGCCCTGATGGCAAATAAAAGAAATCACCACCATCCTCCTCCTCCTCCTCCTCCTCCTCCTCCTCCTCCTCCTCCTCCTCATGATGATGATGATGATAATGATGATGATGATGATGATGATGATGATGATCATCATCATCATCATCATCATCATCATTATTGAGTGAGGAAGCAGTGCATGCCATCAAAGTGACACTGGGGTAAAATATACGAAGGCCATTATACCCATCATGACTACCCGTCTGATAAGGGGGTACACCAGGCACATGCATCACAACCATATGTGCGTGACATGGTGATATCATATCAAGATAAACAGCGCACGATCATTATTATTATTGTTATTATTATTATTATTATTATTATTATTATTATTATTATTATTATTATTGTTCAGTAGTTTTAGTTTTATAACGCGCTTTCACTTCACTACCGAGCGCAGCTCTGTGTGCCTTGGGCATGTGCTGTTGTTTGCTGTGATGCTCTTATGGTTACTGTATTGAAAGTGTTTTGCGTAGGATGTGTGCAGTGCCCAGTCGTGCAATTTTCTGTATGCTATATATATTTATAAGTCCTGGTGTTTTTATTATGTATTTGTCTGAATATTTTTTTTTATTATACCTAAGGCACCTACTATGATAGGAATTGTTTCTGTTTTTAGATTCCACATTCGAGTTACCTCTATTTCCAGCTCTTTGTATTTTGTTATTATTATTATTATTATTATTATTATTATTATTATTATTATTATTATTATTATTATTATATAAAATGACTGCGAAAGAACTCAATTTAATGAGAATGTACAATAATATCCTACTTGTCATGTTACACGCTGAAGTGTTACTCTTAACAACAAAGTGAAGTGGACAGAACAATGTATATCTTTAACGTATCGAAACTAGCACGCGTACGGCGCTTATAGTAGCTTTAAATATGGAAAGCAATCACAGACGTAATCGAAATATTTACCATGATGGAACAGTTTTATGAAAAACCTCTTAACTGTATGTATTAAAATGGAGAAATGAACATTTGCATAACGTGAAATTCCGTTGCAGTTTAGTATTGATAGATATATGCAAATGGAGGATATTTGAAGCATCCTTAAAGAATATTTATAAGGATAACGATTACGACATTTCCAAACATTTAAAATCTGCACCCATCACAAACGTAATCATTAAATAATATCTACCTGTAAACAAGTCATATTTATTACTTTCTGTCTGTATGTCTGTCTGTCTCTCTTTCTCTCAATATATATATATATACACACACACACACACACACACACACACACACACACACACACACACACACACACACACACACACACACACACACACACACACACACACACACACACACACACATATATATATATATATATATATATATATATATATATCGATGTGTCTATTTATCTATCTGCTTGTCTGTCTGTCTGCCTATCTATCTATCTATCTATCTATCTATCTATCTATCTATCTATCTATCTATCTATCTATCTATCTATCTATCTATCTATCTATCTACCTAACTATCTATCTATCTATCACACACACACACACATATATATACAGGCATATATATATATATATATATATATATATATATATATATATATATATATAATTTTATTCTTTTGTTTCAGTCATTTGACTGTCACCACGCTGGAGCACCGCCATTTAGTCGAACAAATCGACCCTAGTACTTATTCTATCGGACTCTTTTGCCGAACTGCTAAGTTACGAGGATGTAGACACGCCACCATCGGTTGTCAAGCGATGTTGAGGGACAAAGACTCAAACAGAAGCACACACACATACATACAAGCATAATACATTCATACATTATTACATACATATACATACATACATACGTATATATATATATATATATATATATATATATATACACGACGGGCTTCTTTCAGTTTCCACGAAATGGGACTGAACCCGGGACCTTCACCGGCTTAATAATAATAATAATAATGATAGTGGTTTCAAATTTTAGAGCAAAGCCAGCAATTTTGGAGGAGGGGTAAATCGATTGCGTCGACCCCAGTGTTCATTCAATACGTTCTTAAAAACGAACGAAATGCAACTAAGAATTTTGCGCGGCGTGCTAACGATTTTACCAGCCCGTCGCTTTAACAACAACAACAACAGCAAAAATATTAATAATCCTTTCTATTATAGGCACAAGGCCGGAACTACTGGGGGTTAAGTCGACCTTGGTGGAATTTGAACTCAGAATTATCTCACTTATATATATATATATATATATATATATATATATATATATATAATAGGGACAACTCACTAACAAGAAATATTAGAAGAAACTAGCCTAGGGTTAGGAACAATTTTTTCTCCACTGCAACTAGAAAAGTCCAAGGGACTTCCTCTACCCCTCAACGAAGAAACTCAACCTACGAATTCTCAACCTATTTACCCAAATAGCACAACCAATTCGTCAACATGCCAAATATAATTAAACACCCCATCGATTTATTCCAACGAAGAAACCCGAACCACGTACTTCCAACCACCTTACCCAGACAGCAACACCAAGCAATTTTTTTAGACCGACTGGAGAGAAACAGAGACACACGTTGGGACAAAAATTACAGGAGAAACCCAAAGTAATAAATTTATCAAAGAAAACTCTCGCTGCAACAAAAATCAGTATACTAGCTAAAGGATTAAAATTTACCCGAACCCCATGGAGATTTAACTATTATGAAATTAAAGACAATATTTCGGAATTCTGCAGAAAACTACGACCCACAGAAGCATTATCTAACTACAAAAACGAAGATGAGTCACTGGTTAAAAACAGAAATAATTATCTTCCACCTAAAGATAGGAATAAAAGACTAGATGACTTCTGCGACCACATCAAAAATTTCCTATAAACTTTTCATAAGCGAAAAATTAATTCAAACCTCAACAATCTAGAATGGAAAAATCTAATTGAACTACAAAACGATAAAGATCTGACAATTAAAGAAGCAGACAATAGAAGTGCTATAGTTTTGTTGAAAACAGAATACTACAAAAACCTAGTGCTAAGCAATTTCCTAGACATCCCTTGCTGAAATACATCAAAAGAGATAAAATAAACCAGCAAAAACTTA
The DNA here is from genome assembly GCF_046866305.1 of Octopus bimaculoides. NCBI lineage: Eukaryota > Metazoa > Mollusca > Cephalopoda > Octopoda > Octopodidae > Octopus > Octopus bimaculoides. Next base: position 48,900,603 of record NC_142940.1, on the reverse strand, counting down.
TTGGATAATTCCAATAATTTTTTGGTAATTTATTTTGTCTCTTTGACAAACTCCTGGTTCTGTATGAATATTTGATGTGGCTTTAGAGTCAAGTTTTGACTGTTATTTCTAGTATGATGGTATCTCTTAGATACCCTTAATTATAATTTTATATTGATAGATAGATAGATAGATAGATAGATAGATAGATAGATAGATAGATAGATATCTGTACACTCAAACGTGCACATGTTTTTAGTATCGTGAAATTGTGGCACTAGTGGGTTTTCAAGGCAATCTTAAGATATTTGTGAGTAGAAAACATTGTTCTGAACGCAACGCGGGAGAGGTAACGCACGTGTACAAATAGCATCTATTTGCAAATGTCATCCATGTTAAAATGTTCAAGGATACAACGCGTTGCCCCTTACGAAAGTCGAACCTAACATCTGTCTTTCTTAATCCCAACTTCCTAAAGTGTTGTTTACACATTCATACATACATACACAAACGCACACAAACGAACAAGCAAACACACATATACTCTCTCTCTCATTCACACACATACACACACACGCACGCACACACGCACACACACACACACACACACACACACACACACACACACACACACACAGAGGAAAATGATTTTATGAGTCTATTTCAATGGGATTGTTTCCTGAGACGTGATTGGCTGTTGCAGCGAAAACGTCACAATATATAATAGCTTCAAAAAGATTGTTACGTCATTTGAACGCTCACATTCCTAGAAAACGAAAGTCATATCTCAAGTAGAATCAATAGCCGATTTTAACTTTGAACAAACTGGAGGGTTCTTCAAGAGGTAATGCTATAGACACTTATATTAAATAATTTCTGTCTTCATTTAGTTTATGACTATTTATATTTGATATTCAGAATTGTAACTGTGTCATGTATGTATGTAAGCATGTATGTATGTATGTATGTATGTATGTATGTATGTATGTATGTATGTATGTATGTATGTATGCATGCATGTATGTATTTATGTACGTATGTATGTCCGTACGTATGTATGTATGTATGTACGTATGTATGTCCGTACGTACGTATGTATGTATGTATGTATGTATGTATGTATGTATCTATCTATCTATCTATCTGTTGCTCTCTTTTCCTCACTCTTCCTCTCTCTCTCTTTACCCCTCATTCTCTCTCTCTCTCTCTCTGTATATATACATATATAAAATACGTATAGATATGTGAGTGCATATGCATATATACATACATACATATATGTATTCATAATTTTACATATGATATTCATACAATCCACTACTCAGGAAGAGACTATTCTAGAGTACGTCCTGTCTGGTCTTCGAAACGTCTGGATAGAATAGAGACAGCTGATGAAGGGATATTCCAAGGGGCTTTCCGTTTTCCTATGTGTTCGTTCCGTTGTCTGTAGTTTATTGTTCTAACGTCCTGTACCCTGATATGCATGTATATACACATGTAGATGTAAGTATGTACATATATGTGTGTATACATGTATATATATTCTTTGTATTATTACATTATTGAACGCACACGTCCTATTTTACAAGTAAGTCTACTATTATTCTGACGTGACTATCTTTCTATCTATCTATCTATCTATTTATCTGTCTATCTATCTATCTATCTTTCTATCTATTTATCTATCTGTCTTCCTCCATCTTTCTATCTATACCTCTGTCCTGGCCTCTACTTCACTGCTATACCCTTCTGTCCCTTCCTCCTTGTTCCACTTCCTCCCTCCACCATCCTCTCTATCTATTTATCTATCTGTCTTCCTCTATCTTCCTATCTACCCTTCTGTCCTGGCCTCTACTTCACTGCTTCTGTCCCTTCCTCCTTGTTCCATTTCCTCCCTCCCCATCCTCTCTGCTCTCGTGTGACCTGTGGTCAGCTTTCTTTTCACTCCAGCCGCTGTGAAGGCAAGACGAACTACTAGCGTTCTACCTCAGATTTGCGTTTGGCCGTACGGCTTTTGAATGTTGTTTTCACTGTCCATTTTTTCCTGTCTTGGTTTGTGTTTGCCACCTTGGAATCCTCTGTGTAGTTGGTTGATCCACTACTCAGGAAGAGACTATTCTAGAGTACGTCCTGTCTGGTCTTCGAAACGTCTGGATAGAATAGAGACAGCTGATGAAGGGATATTCCAAGGGGCTTTCCGGTTTCCTATGTGTTCGTTCCGTTGTCTGTAGTTTATTGTTCTAACGTCCTGTACCCTGATATGCATGTATATACACATGTAGATGTAAGTATGTACATATATGTGTGTATACATGTATATATATTCTTTGTATTATATATATATATATATATATATGCATATATATTACGGAGCTGTACTTGCATAGCAAGTGACCTGATCTGAGATTGTGTGCTAAACCAAAAACAATTGCAGCGTGGAAAGTGTTTATAAGGCATTGAAAAACACACAAAACCGTTAGATTCCCTTCAACATTTATATTTAACTTGTCAGAATATTTTCCTCGCTTTGAAACCGTGACCTGTTCATTGACAAAATTCTGTGCTGCAATTATATATATATATATATATATATATATATATATATATATATATATATATATATATATATATATATATATAGTTTTAAGGAAAAGAACCAAGGTTCATGAACTCATCGATGAAAATCCACTGTCACATATAGAAAAATTAATAATTAAAAGCACAATAAATGAGTATAATATAATACAAAGTAAATATCATAAGATAAAGATATATGTGACAGTGGATTTTCATCGATGAGTTCGTGAACCTTGGTTCTTTTCCCTAAAACTATATATTTATATATATTTTACTCTGTAAAGCTCAATTTAATTTTAATTTTTTGTCCCTAATATTATTATTATATATATATATATATATATATATATATATATATATATAAAGTGAAGTATATTTGCCATTTAAATGTGGCTGACCCCTAAGGGTGGATGTTACTGTTGCTTTTAGCCCCAGGAGAACATCTCCTCCAGCTGGCTTATCGAGGAGGAGATGTTCTCCTGGGGCTAAAAGCAACAGTAACATCCACCCTTAGGGGTCAGCCACATTTAAATGGCAAATATACTTCACTTTATCGTGCAGTTACTGTTAACACCTCGTTCAGAGATTTAACATTGCTTATATATATATATATATATATATGCCTGTATATAAATGCCAGATCACTCTTAGTGTTATTGGTAAAATATAGCTCAGTACAACCTGTTACATGGTCAGACCAGCAGCGTTTAAACTGGAAATATTTCCAAGATTGCTCGTTATGTATGGAAAACCTGCAGGGCGAAAAGCAAAAACCAAAGACCAGGCGATCTGATAAGAGTTAGTGTCCTTACAACAGCTGAGAGTCTGAGAAACCACGCTTTTATTTAGACATTCAGTTATCAGAAAGAAAAATTATGGAGACAAACTTACGAAAACTTTTGTATTCAATGGCCTTCGACTCATTCTTCTGTTTGAGGAAATACATACGTTGTGCACAGTGTGGGAGTGGCATTGCCGAAGACCTTTCCACATTATATAAAGCTTCAGGTACAGGCAACGCTTGATGGTTAACACTTCTGTTGTGTGTTGTATTATATGTCCTACCTTGGCCACAAAAGGGAAAGGCATTCAAGGAAAATTTCTTCCTTGGAAGGAAGGCATGTGTCATCGTTGGAGGTAAGCTCCTTGAACACAATGCGAGAAGCACCTCATTACCATATACAAATATAGCAATTTCATACACATTGTACATATATGTGTATTTAAAGTGACTACATAGATGTAATGTACCTTAATAAGTAATATACAGCTATAAAGTATTTATTTTTGTGCGTATGTATACATACATGTACATGTTATTACTGCTTCATAGTTATTGTGTATATTTGAGTGTTGCAGCAAAAGAATAGCTAAAATGACCGTGACCATTTATGAACTGATATTATCTGCTTATATTGCACACGTTAGCCGAGTAGCTCTTTCCATCACCGGCGGGATATTTGAGCTTCTCGTTCAGCTACAATCATCTTTGCAAAGCTATCAGCTGCCTCCTGCTGTAGCCTGTTCTCTCAAGCCACTTTCGCCTTGTTTCTCTTATCGATTCTTAAACTTCGAATACTGTGCTTCGTTCGAGCAATGATGTGGAAGTTGGAGAGCAACAGATCAGGAATTTAAAAAGAAAGGCGTCACTGGTCATCCTAATTTTTCGATAACTTCTTTTATTCGGAAACCTATGTGTGGTCGAACATTTTCTTTCTGAATTGTGGATCGTTTCCAAATTTTTTTTTTCGAGCTATTCCATCCACTAAAGGATTATGGCTAAGCTTCTCGGGTTTCTCAATGTACCGCTTGCTCTCGGGTTTCTCAATGTACCGCTTGCCATTCATGTTTTAATCCTTTTAAAGGACATGAAAGGGAAGCAGTTTATGCTGCAAAAGTGAAATCCAGTCGTAATAATTATGTCTGTCATTCGCCAGCTCTTGAAAATTTGTTACCTTGATAATGTTCCACAGTTCTGTGGATAAAATTTCATTTCTGGATTATACAGATACAAATTCGTTTCATTTCCTGTCACCAGATTGGAAAAGAAGTCACATGGCTTCATTGACGTCAAATATTCTCAGCACGTCGCTCCAGACAACACACTTCTTTCCATTATTAAATCGAGCATCGACCACAGAGGCTACGACTTTACACACACTTTCCGATGCCCAAAATGTTTCCTCATTTCCTAGAGTACACTGCGAAAAGATTCAGCAATCTCACGAATCATAACATGTTTCCCGCTCGAATAATTCATCCACGCGCTGGCGATTCTTTTCAGGGCCCACAGTTTTGTGTTTTCTGTTAACGGCTTTTTTTCAGGTTCCTTCGATACTAACTCTTTGGTTCATTGACAAATTTCGCATCAACCCGTACGATTCTCTATTTCTCGTAAAAATTTCTTATTTACATTCGGCCCGTCGTATTAAGAAATATAATTTCCGTCATCCAGTTATTTTCAGTGTTTACTATCTTCTGCATCCGTGTATTTCTGTATACGTACGTAACTATGCCTAGAAGGAAAGTGTCAAATTTGTCAATGTCAGTCAAATGAATGTCTCTGTGTAGGGAAAGAGAGACAGCTGCGAAAAGAGAAGCATACAAGAAACAAAGAGACTGTGTACTACAAAAGCCAGAGCATCTCAAAATGATGAACAGATGTATGCACGGCTGACAAGGAATAGGATCTTCACTGCAGAACGAAGAGCAGTTGCAACAGCTCAGAGAAGCAGCTTCAGGGAAAGAGAGACAGCTGTGAAAAGAGAAGCATACAAGAAACAAAGAGACTATGTACTATATGTACTACAAAAGCCAGAGCATCTAAAAATGATGAACAGATGTATGCACGGCTGATGATGAACAGATTCATGCACGGCTGACAAGGCATAGGATCTCCACTGCAGAGCGAAGAGCAGTTGCAATATTAAATGTATTTATGTATGTATTATTATTATGTGTGCGTGTGTATATACATATATATATGTATAAACACACATACATAATACATAATACTATATATATATATATATATATATATATATATATATATATATATATATATATATATATATATATATATATATATATACATGTATAGCGATTGATAGGCCGATAGGCAAATATAGCTATGGCTGCAAATATATATGTATACATGCATACAAAGTTATGTGTCGCCACTCCAAACAATTCGGGGTATCCAAAGACACACGCACGCGCGCGGGCACACACACACACACACACACACACACACACACACACACAAACGCAATTCTTATTTTATTATTTTTGGTGTTATCTCGATTTGCATAATGGCGTCAGAATTGTTGTTAGTTCATTTGAACACAACGTCCTCTAAGCAAACAGAATCACTACTCGACGAGAATCTTTTGTAAAGTGAATCTTTGAACACAAGAATTGGTTCCTGAAGTGGTAAAACTATGGACACTTATATTAATTAATTTCTATCTTTATTTAATTCCAGACTATATGTATTTGTTTGATGTTTATATTTGGAAATGACATGTATATGTATGTGTGTGTGAGGGTGTATTTGTGTGTGTCTATGTATGTATATATGCGTGTCTGTATATACATATGTATGTATATATGTATTCAACTGACTGTTCTTTGTTTCGTTTTCCTGGTTCATTTTCCCTGCCTCTAACTCCTCCCATTTCTCTTTCCCCATCTCTCTTTCTCTGTCCAATATATATATATATATATATATATATATATATATATATATATATATATATATATATATATATATATATATATGAATAAACATAAAACCCAGATACACGCATATATGGATGTGTTTATGCATGCGCGCGTTGTGTTTGTGTATGAAGATGTATATAGTTTGTCCTGGGAACGACGTTGAACTGCATCCGGTAGTGCTGGACTCGTTCGAAATCTCTAAGATTTTTGTGGAGTGTGGAACCACTGTTTCTTCACTGTTCTTACCAGGTGTTCACTAACATAACAAATAGCCCCTGTCAGTGTCACTACTATGGTTGAATTACCATTCTGTTGCTTGCCTGTTTTATTTGAAAACCCGTGGGTAGTCGAGCATTCATTTTAATGGTGACATGTGAATCGTTTTCAGAGTCATTTTTGATGTATTGCACTAAAAACGTAGGTCAAGGTTTTCCGTTTTCTTAATGTACCACTAACAATTTATGATACAAGAACTTTCTAAGGAATGAAAGAGATGGCATTATGGTGCAAAACTAGGAAAACAGCCCGGTCGAAATTCCGCTATCTGCCATTCCCTTGCTCCTAATGTCCGGAGATTATAGTGGAGTGATACAATCCCGTGGACTAAGCTCTCATTTCTGGTTTTTACAGATAGAACTTCGTTTCATTACCTGTCATCAGGTCGGGAAAATAAACACACAAGACTCGTGATTACGCATCGCGGCTCGTGATTACGCATCGCGGTGCTTTGAACCATAGGGCGGTTTAGCTTAAAGGTTCAGAGCACCGCGATGCGTAATCACGAGCCGCTTGTAATTTATAGCACAAGAACTTTTTTATGAAATGAAAAGAGCTGCTTTTTTGATGCAAAAATATAAAAACCCGGTCGAAATGTCCTCATTTGTCGTTAGCTTGCTCTTAAAATTCATAGATCTTGCGGTATGACATTGTTCCGTGCACTAAGCCTTCGCCTCTGGCTTATACAGATACAACTTCGTTTCATTTTCTTTCATCAGGTCGGGAAAAGATACACATGGCTTCATTGGCGTCAAACACGTTCAGCATTTGACAGCATAGCATCACACTCTTTCATTCGAATCGTGTGTAACTACTGCGGTATCTATTATGCACATACCAGTACGCAAAGTTTTTCATCTTATGAAATGCACTATGACAACAGCAGCAAGTTCACGAATTATAACTCACCTGCGCATACGAATAAATCGATCACGCGCCATTGCCTATTGTCGTCTGTCACAAATGAGGACAATACAACTGCCTGTTGTCTTTTCAATGGTGATTTCCACTTTACACTTCTTAATTCATCTGGGTGCATTGCCCTTGTCAGTGATATTGACCTCTGTAAACGAAATGTACCGTTCTAGAATATCGGTCCACGAGCACTATTCATTCGCCCAAAATTCAGTAACGGCATGTTGTCACTGCTGCTTCGAAGCCATAATTTTCCTCTAATGAAAGAAGAGGAAGGAGAGTTAATATGGCAGAAAGATTTACTTAATAAACAAGTGCAATGTGAAAGCGTATCGCAGTTGGGAATATGGTTGTGGTCACTTTTCGTGTGTGCATGTGTGTGCATCAAAATATGAGTGAGTAAATATCTATAGGTGTCTATGTATGTATATATTTACGTATGTATTTATCTATCTACATGCATGTATATACATATACATATACACACACATTATATATATATATATATATATATATATATATATATATATATATATATATATATATATATAATGTGTGTGTGTTTGTGTATTCAAACATATATGCATACACATACACACTCACACACAAAGTGGTTGGTGTTAGGAACGGCAAGCAGCCGTAAAATCCCTGCCAACACAGACGCAGTAGTCTAGGGTAGTTTTTCTACCTGGCCGGCTCCTTGTTAATCGTCCATGCATTCATGTATGATGGACGTTAAACGATGATGATGATGGTGGTAGTGATGATGATATACATATACTTATCTATCTATATATATAGACATATATATATATCCACATATTTGTTTATTATATATCTAAATGAATATGTAAAACCATTCTTAGAGCTATTATTTCGTGCCTGCAATAGCATGTCATCACGTACAACCAGTCGTGTAGCCAGGCCGTCGTCAACTAGACTAGCAACTTGAACAAGATTATTGCTTGGTATAAAACGTGGATGCGTTTTGACGAATTACAGAATCAAAGAACGGCTAGATGAACTGAATAAAATTAATGGTCATGAAACAGCCGCAAATGAATGACCGTGTTCTTTATTTATGTATATCTCTAGATGAATACCTATGATCTAACACCGTCAACCTCATTTGTATGCTTTGATATAGAATATCTTTTTTGGGGAGTAAATACATGCGCTGTTTAGAAAATGTGAGTGTACTGACCAAGGTATTTCCTGACTTAAAGAGTCTGATACAAAGGCTATGCTTAAAATCTATCATGTCTTGCATAGTATATGCAGGGCGTAGCCAAGATTGCGAAACCTTTGAATAAATAATTTCATGATGTATAGAAGACAGTATAACTTGCATAGATCAGCTCTGTCAGTACCTGTTGCAAGATACACCGATCGTTGACAAAGACTGGCAAATAAATGCAGTTGTTTAGAACTGAATAGCAACATCTTTGTTGCTTTAAAATGAACAATAAAGCGATGGCATTGCTCGAACTAAATTGTGTTGGAGCCCTCATGTATACATACATGCATATATGTATATATGGCAAATGAAAGACGGTAGATAAAATATACCGAATGCTCCTGAACCAATTGTTGAGTGTTCCAATCACGAGGAATCGATGCTAGATGTGTCGAAACAACTGTCGTAATTAATAATAAATTCATAAATTCTCGTATGTATATATAATATATATATATATATATATATATATGCATTTATATCGACAAATACATACATAGACATATAGTCACACATACATATATGTACATATGCGCGTGTGCACACATACACACACGCGCACGCACACATACCCCCTCCCACACACATGCACGCACAAAATTAGCAGTCCCATGATCACGGAATTTTTCCGGGTTGTTAGGCATTATTTGGACTATTGTAAGTACATGACTGACCAAACTGAAAAGAACTTCGATTTAAATTTAATCTATAAGTCTAATTGGCGTTCATATTTTAAGAACACAACATCCCTTACTCATGAAAATGGAACCTACCATCTACCGATCTTAATCCTTACTTCTTAATCCCTCTCTACTCACACGCAAACATCTTGAAGCCACCAACAAACACATACAGACATACAGCCACAGACACAGTGTCACAGAGTTCTTTCTGTACAATTTTGTTTATGTGATTATCTTTATCATCGAGTTACTTAATGGCGTCAAAATTTCTGTCACTTCATTCGAACCCATTTCCACCGGGAAAGGAAGACACCGCTTGAAGAGAATTATTTGTTGATTGAACCTTTGAACGCAATCGCTGGTTATTCAAGAGGTAATGCTATAGACACTTTTTTTTAAAAGAATTTCTGTCTGTGTTTAGTTTCAAATAACAAGAAATTACATTTGATATTTAGATTTGTAACTGTGATCATATGTATGTATGTATGTATGTATGTATGTATGTATGTATGTATGTATGTATGTATGTATGTATGTATGTATGTAAGCATGTGCATATATGTATATATATATATATATGTATATATATATATATATGTGTGTGGGTGTGTGTATTGATGTATCTATTCTTCGAATATCCTCTTTCTTTCTCTCATTCCTTATATATTTATATAGTACACGCCTATGTGTGTATATGTATATATACATATATGTGTGTGTGAGAGAGAGAGATTGCGTTTGCGCGTGTGCGTGTGCATGTATTTTGTCCTGGGTACGACTTGAAACTACATCCAGAAGTAGAGCTCTGGTCCGAGATTTACAGGGCTTTGAGGAGAAGGGAACGATCCCTTAACAGCTATTGCTCCAGGTGTACGCTGATTCGGAGTAATAGTACCAGTCAGTGTCCTACCTATGAGCTAACCGGCATGTTATGGATCCGGCAGGACTCTGACTATGAGCTAACCGGCATGTTATGGATCCGGCAGGACTCTGAGAAAGAATCTTTGATGTTTCCGTATACACAAAAACGGCATCACATCACTTGCATCCCTTGTTAGCTTGATGTTTTTCGCCACTGGATTCAAGACGTTCAAGGACGAGAGACTGGTTGACGGAACGCAAATTTTCTTCACTTTAAAGAAATACACTGCATAAGTCTTGGGTCATCTGGATTATCCGTATGGTTCACATCACTCCGACATAAGAACATGACACGTATATCTGTATAAGCATTGTACGTATATATATATATATATATATATATATATATATATAAACACCCTCTCTCTCAATAACGCTCCACATGTAATAGTCCAATGGTTTGAGATCAAGGGAATTTGGAGGCTAAATGTTAAGGGTTATATGATCATGAAAATTTTCAGCCAACCATTCCTGTGTTGCTAGAGCCATGTGGGATAGTGCAGAGCCTTACTGAAACACACATGGCCCTCCATTGCAGACACTGTCTATCCAGGGCTTAACAATTATTTCCAGGTCCTCAATGTAGGTGGCAGAGTTAACTCTAAGACATTGTGGAAAGAAGTAAGGAGACATCACATGTCTTTCATTGTTGATAACCCCTAAAACCATGACAGTTGTAGAAAATTTTATATGCATAACACTTGGAACTTCAGAAGGGTCTGCATATAACCGTCTGTTATTTCTTCTGTTGACTTTTTGATTTTGCTCGAAGTTTTTTTCGTTTTAGAAAACCAAATTAAATCTTCTACTGGATTTTTCACTTTGTTTAAGAGCCTTTTAGATCTGATGTAGTGATTTTCTTTCACTTTTTCGGACAAATTGACCGTTTCTCATTATATAAGACTTATATCTAATGTCTTCGTGGACTACATTTCTGACTGTTCGTTCTGACACATGGAGATCTTTTGCAATTGACCTCATGGACTTTCTGGGATTGTAATCAATGGTCTGTTGAACGTGCTGGATAAATTCAGATGTTCTGAAGATTTCAGAGCATTTAGAATACTTTGTATGCTTTGATACTGGTGATATGTTTCCATCTTCAGTCTTTAGCTCCTTACAAAATTTGTAGACGAAAAATCTGACAACTTGTAAAAATCGAGATATTTCTAAAGCACTGTGATGTCACATCTGCTACACTATTTGTGTTCAATGTTGTGGACTAATTCATTCATGGCTTAGAGTGAGGTTCTGTCCCTGTGACAGGCATTTCCTCACTTTAAAAATATTCAGGCACGTGAAACGCTTGATAATCAATATCTCTATTATATTTTGCATTCAATGGCTGGAGGTTGCTGATAGAGGCAAACACGCTGAATGAAAAGTTCTATGATGCAAGGAGAGCACTAGCCAGCATGGGTGACAAGCTCTTTGAAGACCCGCTGTAAAAGCAACAATTGTTACCACACCTGTGCAAAAGGACTGGAAAGCCACATCAGTGGTGCTTAAAAATATTCTGTCAATTGAAATATAGATATATTCATTATATATGTTTGTGTATAATGTATGCATGCATGTATGTATGTATGTATGTATGTGTATACATGTGTATACATGCATATATATATATATATGTATATATATATATATATATATGTATATGTATATATATATATATATATATATATATATATATATATATATATATATATATATATATATATATATATATATATGATGGTGATTATCTCGTGACAAAGGAAGACCATCGCTCACAATTAAGAACATTGTGCATTTAGGCAGCAATGCTCATACAAATAAATGGCAGCAACGTCTCTGCAAAATTTTGAGTAAAATAAAGGTTGTACGACACGTCATAGACCTGATTGTACGACACCTCATAGATGTCATGACATGATCTAGGGTCAAGGTGAGGCGAGATATCCAGTGCCAACGTGGGTCGCAGGCTAAGTAACGTGAGAATACTATGGTCTCAAGCGCAAGCAGAAGATCCCCAAAATGCTCAACGCCATTCTTTGCATATCTGTTTGTGTATCAGAGTGACCTTTACTAAGAGACAGGATTTAGCAAAAGCGGAGAGGTGTCTCACTCCCAGTGGTTTCCAGCCTACCGGACACTAGCTCGGAATTTCTGAGTGACCGTGCTATTATTGCTAGACAGTCCTTGAACCTAGACAGGGTATATCACTCCTCACAAGTCTGGCTTTTAATCCTGCTGGGTTTCACGCAACCCTTCTCAGCAGGCTAGCCTGGTGGGAGTGCCGGTTTAGCTGCCTATGACGCAACGATGTAACGGGTTGTACCGCATTCTATGTTATCAGTAACACTCATGAGACTTCACTAATGATTTGACTCGCACGCACGTACACAGACAACGCATACTCACACGCCCGCTCATACATACATACATACATACATACATACATACATACATACATACATACATACATACATACATACGTGCATTTACCTGTAACATTCAGTCATACTTCGTGGCTTTTTTCTTCGTATTTTCTGTCGTTTTCTCTGTTCGATTTCAGGTTTGCCATTGGAACAATTACAGAGCAAAAACAGTATTAACTTTCTTGGAAGATTGGAGAATTGCTCTTATGCAATCATTTGATAATTCTGATGACAGAATATTTATACCCCATGAAGCAGGTAACTAACACATTAACACTCACGATCTGTATGCGATATTTAAGATATTTAAAAATATTTTTCCTCGTTAAATTCATCTTTAATTCATAAATATTTTCTTTGTTTATATAAATTCTTTCTCTTAATTCAAAGTTAATTTTAATTCTGTTTCTCAATTTTCAGTCTTTGTTTTTTTTTTTTTCTTATTCGTTGGAATATCCGTAGTCCAGAATCTGTTGTAAATTCCATGGTGATTGGAGAATAACAAGAATTCTCAAGAAGTTAGCATTAAGCGTCTTTGGAAAATGTGATGCCAGAATATATGCTCGACATGACGTAGAAAACTAATATAGCAAAACTCACGAACTGTCTGCAATGGTTCAAAAAATAAAATAATAAAGATGAAGGAAAATGTAATATTTTCATTAAAATCCATCGAAATTTACAAATGCTTTTTTTCTCGTTTCTATAATTATTAATCTGATAAATTTTGTCTTAGTGTGGTGTTGTTATATAACCGCAGGCTGGTGTCCTAGTGGTGCGTGTGTGTTGAGAGGTAACATGAGCGTGAATATCATGAGCTTTTCAGAGCAAGTACGATGAAGATGAGACAACAACTACAATGACGACGGCGTCGGCGATGACGACGACGACAACGACGAAGAGGACGACAACGACGAAGAGGACGACAACGACGAAGAGGACGACAACGACGAAGAGGACGACGGTGACGAGTACGACCACGACGGTGACAGCGTTGATGACGGCGACGGAGACGACGAAGTCAACGAAGCAAAAAGCACTGGCGGTGAACGCGACGTTGATGGCGACGATTATCCGACTGGTGGTGATGGCAGCGAATTCCTCACATTCCATGCACATTCCATGCACATTCCATGCACATTCCATGCACATTCCATTCGCATCCCGCACATTCCATCCACATTCCACACATTCCATTCACTTTCCATTCGCCTTTTATTCACATTCAATTCGTATTCCTCACATTCCATCCACATTCCATTCACATTCCTCACATCCCATTCACATTTCACCATCTCCTCCTCAAATGGGGAGGGGTGCGCGCACTTTATCCTGCACCGGGGCCATTTCACATCTCTTAGGGTAGTTTTTCCTTATATGGCCAGGCTCCAGGCACCGGTGACACCTAGGTGAGCGTCCCTCAAGCATCACAGATACCTGAACCTTGCTATTTTCAAGAAGTCTGGAAACAGCATTCTCCTACTGCCACTGGGGTCCATAGGGTCAAATTAGCTTTAACCCCTTCCCAGTCGACAGCAGGCTCCATGCTGCCATTCAGCAGCCTGGGCCCACTGTCCCCAAGCCCCACCGGATGGCATCAGAGATCCACCCAGCCTTGGTACCAGGGTCAGTCCACCACATACCCAGGGTCTGGTGATTCCTTTCCCGCAATAAGTGGGGAGGAACAAAATTTCCTCCCCCTGCAAGGGCTGGCTGGCCGCTATGCCAGCTTCTTCAGGGGAGTCAAATAGCAACCACACCGTTGCGTACCTAACCCCCCTTGTAATATAATAATTTTTGGCTGGCAAACAGCTTGCCAGCTCTTTCATTATTTTTTCTCTGTTGAAGAGGGCAACAGCGTTGCGTGACCTGGAGTAGGTCCGCAAGACCACTGTCCTCTTCTCTGACTCTGCAATCCACTGCTTGGGTGGAACAGCCTCTCACTCCAAGACAGTGGCTTCATTATTTTTTCCATGTCTGTTAAAGTACAAAAAAATGTCAAATAGAAGTTCACCAAAAGAAAAAGGAAAAGAAAGGAAAAACAGTTCAGAAAAAGAAGAAGAAAAAAAGAAAGTCACAAAAGGGTGGAAGAAGGAAGAGAAAGAAACACTTTAACAGTTCCAAAACAAAATACAATTCTTCGGCCACTTAGGTACTCCAGGCCCGTTGGTACTCCAATTTGAACCTGGAACACAGTGAGCTTCTATGAATTTTCAAAAAGGTTCTAATTTTGGAGGCGGTTTCGAGGCGGCATATGCCCCCAAAATGATTTTCAAATTGAAAACAATTATTCACTAAAACGTGAATCAATTTGGTCAACTGCAGGCAGGCAGGCCAAACACAAACAGCCCCACCTCGCAGCTGAGCTACTTAATTCGCCACTGTAAAGTGGCGAATTAAGCGTGGGAACAAATTTCAGCAGTTCACAGAAAAAAAAAAAAAACATTAATTTTCGGCCAATAAGTACTCCAGGCCTGTTTGTATTGTAATTGAACCCGGAACACAGCGACTGGAACAATTCTCTCTGAATAAATTGCTTTCATAAAGCAAATAAAAGTTCAACTTTTT
>NC_142940.1:48857801-48880301 GCF_046866305.1 Octopus bimaculoides | reverse complement strand
GCTTTGTCCCACTCGTGTGTATATATATATATATATATATATATATATATATATATATATATATATATATATATATATATATATATATATATATATATATATATATATATATATATATATATATATATATATATATATATATATATATATATATATATATATATATATATATATATATATATATATATATATATATATATATATATATATATATATATATATATATATATATATATATATATATATATATATATATATATATATATATATATATATATATATATATGTATATATACATACATACATGTATGTAAATATATATGTATAGATATATATATATAAGTGTATGTGTATATATATGTTTGTATTATGCGGCAATGCTTCAACAAATAGAAAAGCACTCAATCAGCGAAGGGAGTAAAGATAATCTTAAGATAAAAATAAAACACAAATCTTGTAAATACAGCTACCCAGGAACTTATTTTCGGTTTGATAAATGGCGGAATAAATTATCATTTCGACCAAGAACCGTGGGTGGCTGTATTTACATGATTTGTGTTTTTTTTCTTTTCTAAGATTATATACACACATACATGCATATATATATATGTTATCTCATTCTCGTCCACTAGTTTTTTTTAGGCGAAATAGTGGCTGTGTGGTAAGAGGCTTGCTTCCCAGCCACATGGCTCCTGGTTCAGTTCCACTGCGTGGCACCTTGGGCATATGTCTTCTACTATAGCCTCGGGCAGATCAAAGTCTTGTGAGTGAATTTAGTAGACGGAAACTGAAAGAAGCCCGTCGTATATATATATATATATATATATATATATGTATGTATGTATGTATGTATGTATGTAACTATGTATGTATGTATGTATGTATGTATGTGTTTGTTCTCTCACCATCGCTTGACAACCGATGTTGGTGTATCTGCGTCCCCGTAATTTAGCGGTTCGGCACAAGAGACAGATGGAATAAGTATCGGCTTACAAAGAATATGTCCTGGGGTCGATTTGTTCGACTAAAAGCGGTGCTTCTTCATCACTGCAGTGAAATGACTGAAACAAGTAAAAGATTAAAAGAATAAAAGAATAATCTCTCCCTTTTTCTTTCTCTCTCTCTCTCTCTCTCTATCTCTCTCTCTCTCTCTCCCACACACACATGTGCGTGTGAGTATGTGTGTGTGTGTATACGAACGGCCTCGTTCATTTTCCGTCTTACAAGTTCACTCACGAGTCATACGTGGGCCCGGTCCATAGTGCAAGACACTATGCCGAGGTCCCGCCAAGTGGCGCCATCGCTTCATCTGAAAACACGTGACTGCAAGCTTAGCTTCTTAACCACATAGCCATACCTGTATCTATATTCCTTTTCTCAAAATTTTACCGTCATTTAATTATATGTATTTCAGTTGTAGGTTTCGATATAATCTTTGTTTAACTACAGTACAAAATGCGGTGGGATTTTTTTACTGTTTTACATTATAACATTTTACAGATCATATCAATTATTTCTTATAATGAAGTTTAATATTTCCTAACACCTTACTTACATTTCTTCTAATACAACAATTGACAGTTATATATATATATATATATATATATATATACAAGCCCTAAATGTAAACAGCAAAGTGTATATGTATGTATGTATGTATGTATGTAAGCGTGTATGTACGTATGAGTATGTGTATGTAAATATGTACATTTGCAAACACACACACACACACACACACACATATATATATGTATATATATATATATATATATATATATATATATATATATATATATGTGTGTGTGTGTGTGTGTGTCTTTTATATCAACACACACACGCATGTATACGCACACACACGCAAACATACACATACACATATATACATGTATATATATATATATATATGTATATGTATGCATGTATATATATATTCATATGTATATATGTATATATAGATACATATATATATACGTGTGTGTGTATACATATATACATATACGCACACATATAATTCTGCTTCTGTTTAGGAATGTACAGATCCTCTTCAACATTCTCCCCCACACACTCATACATACACAACCACACACACACACACACGCGCACACAAATAAACACATAGAACACACCTGCTCAACCACTCCACATTAACGTGAGATAAACAGGTGTGAAATACTGTTCGTCAATTCATAGTGAAGCTGTTACATTTTGGTGAGACTTACTTCTTGGTTGTACTTTTCTTGTATTCCTATGCAGCCGTACACACATTCATTGTTATATTTACCTTTTCCACTAGCATACATACATTTATTTATTTATTTATTTATTTACTTATTTATTTATTTATTTATTTATTTATTATCTGGTTTGTACTTTATGCTTTCGTTTACAGTTTCAACTTTGGTAGAATCACCAAATATCTTTGTTTCTCTTGTCTTTAAACAAACAAAGAGTTATGCATGTGTATGTGTGTATATACACCTATATACTTATATATACATACACAAACATATACGCACACACACACACAATAAAAAACAAACAAACACAGACACACAGACACATGCCAAGACATTTTTATTTATATATATATGTGACTATGCTCTTCTGCGTTTCACATTGTGAAGTTATAAAGACAGCTCATACACTGGTTGAAAGACTGCCCACCTGACGGTTTTCTGCTAGTCGCTAAACGATATTTACGCATTTGATTCCCGGTGTGTCTAATTTTTCTGATATGTTATGTATAATTTTTCCTTTGTATCCTTTATTCGTCTAATAGCATTCACTGTCTCCGTACATATTTGTTTCGTTATTTTATCACCGTCTTAATCTTTCGTTTTCCTATACACTCCAAGTTAACCCATAATTTACGTAGTCGTTTAGTATGCTAGAAAAAATAGTGATAACATTCTTTTATTCTTTTATTCGTTTATTTATTTCAGTAATTTGACTGCGGCCATGCTGGAGCACCGTCTTTAGTCGAACAAATCAACCAGGACTTATTTTTTGTAAGCCTAGTACTTATTATATCGGTAACTTATGCCAAACCGCTAAGTTACGAGGAGGTAAATACACTAGCATCAGTTGTCAACTGATGGCTTTTTTTCAGTTACTCTCTACCGAATACACTCACAATGTTTTGATCGGCTCTCTGCTATAGTAGAAAACACTTGCCTTAGGTGCCACGCAGTGGCACTAAACCCGAAACCATGTAGTTTTGAAGCAAGCTTCTTACCACACGGCCATATCTGTACATTTTAAAACCTATACCATACCGAACAATGACGCAAGCAAATTCACCTCTATAACAGTCTTTTGAAATTCTGCGCGTATCTCTCAATAATTTCCCCCCTTTATTAAAAAAGTAAAAGGGCCTTCCTGAATCATATCAACTTGAAGGGCCGGTTTTCCGGTTTTGCACAAGCAGGAAGTTTTGTGGGAAGGGTATAGTCGATTACATCTACCCCAGAGTTCAGCTGGTACTTATTTTATTGACTCCGAAATGATGAAAAGCAAAGTCAAACTCGGTGGCATTTGAACTCAGAACTTAAAAACAGACGAAGTACCTCTCAAAATTCTTCCCCAACCTGCTAAAGACTTTGCTACCTCACCGTCTTATGTTCGGTTTTAATAAAAACAATTTTATATTAATGTGATGGATCACTCCAAACTTATGTAGATTACAAATATATTATTCTTATACAAGAACGTTGTTGACAATGACTTCGAAGTTTCGGCTGGATAAGCCATCATCGGAATAAGAATAATAAATAATATTTATACAGTTAATTCCCAATTTCCGCAATTCTTCCGATACGTTTCGTCTAATTTACTATTGTATTCTCTATTCGTCTAATAGTACTCATTCATTCAATAAATAAATTTGGAATAATAGGAAGCACTGAACGACTGTGTTAAAATTTGTGAAGGAATCAGTTATTACGTTGACTAGGCACGAAAAAGTCCGCACTTTATTCGCATATAAATATATATATATATATATATATATATATATATATATATATATATATATATATATATATATATATATATATATATATATATATGTATATATATATTATATATCAGGAGATTTTTGTAACTTTTTGTGACAGAGAGCTGTGATGTACACCTAAAATGTACTGGAAAATTCCTAATGGAAGACCGAGCTCATTTTCAGCATTGCTTTTCCATCAATGTGTGTTCTGTTGTGTGTGTGTGTGTGTGTGTGTGTGTGTGTGTGTGTGTGTGTGTGTGTGTGTGCGTGCGTGTGTGTGTGTGTGTAAGGCGGCGAGCTGGCAGAAACGTTAGCACATCGGGCGAAATGCTTAGCGGTCTTTCGTCTGCCGTTCTATCTATCTATCTATCTATCTATCTATCTACCCAGCAGACTATACATTTTAAAATTAAACATACAACATATATTTTGAAAGGTTTATTTCTCATTTCTTCTTTGGGAATTTCCTGGTCGGAGAGGAGTTTTCCCTGTAGCTACTCTACCATAATAATCAAGTTGATGAAGATACCGTACAGAAACATTCCGAATCACTTACAGTTGCTCTGAAACATCCGGTGCATTACAAACAACATTATTTTCAACCATCAACCTAATAATTCGAAGACACATGTCAGAGAGCCTAAGTCGAACTGAACCGAAAGCTGTTAATTCTTTTCATTTGATGGGGAATTGTACCATAACTCTGTTGAATGTAGCAAGAACAATCCCAGAGTTCTGCACGCTATTACGATGTCGAAATTTTGATTAATCCCCAATAGTTGTTCTTTGAAAATCAAACAATTCTTTTGCTCCTGGTATTCGCGGCATGCCTGTAAGCAATTACTGAACTGTATGCTGAAATGAAAAATAATAGAACGTCAACAAGCTGAAAAAATCAGATAGTGTCCGCACAGATAAAACAGAACAATGGGATGAGTCTATACATACATACATACATACATACATACATACATACATACATACATACATACGCTGAACTATTGAGGGATCTGCAGTTACTCTATCCAGATTACAAGTTCAGGTTTATACTTGTAATAATTGGAGCCCTGGGATATGTAACACACTGCCTAAATACCAATCTTAAGAAATTAGGCTTCTCAAAACCAGAAAGGAGAAATATAATTCGAAGACTATATATCCAATCCATCGCTGGAACTGTAAAAATTTGTAACGATGTCCAGAAGTTTATCATTTAAATATATATGAGCATGACTAGATATGCAACTATATGTATGAGGAGACATACAAATCTACACATATACATACATACATAATACATACATACATACATACATACATACATACATATATACATACAAAAATACCCATGTTGTTGATATCGAAATTCCAATGAAGGAGCATTGAATCTAGGTTAGAAACCGGTTCTTTCTCTATTGGCAAGAAGTCTTGAACTAAAACTGATCAATGACATACATACATCCATACATACTTACAAACAAACAAACAAACATCTATGTCTATGTTTATTAATGTATCTACATATGCTTATCTGTATATGTATACGTATATAGAAAAGTGAAATTTATATATAAGTCGAGGTCGACTTAGGCTTTCATCCTTTCGGTGTCGATTAAATAAGTACCAGTTATGTAATCGACTTAATCCTTTTATCTGTCCTTGTTTGTCCCCTTTATGTTTAGCCCCTTGTGGGCAACAAAGAAATAAGAAATAAGAAACGTGATGGGCATACCCGTCGAAGATGACCTGTAAGTGTTCAGCTTTTGCCGAACGATCCCGCACAAATGATTTATTTATAATGAACAAATATTCGCGCCACACAATAGCTCACTCACTTCATTAAAATCGATGTTGTCTGAACAGGTGGAGAGTGTACCATGTATCAAGTGTCAAAGTGATCGCAGAGCAACCTGGTATGAAGTGTTCTGCTCAAGAACACAAAGCGCCATCCGGTCTCGGAATTGAAACAACGATCTCTCGGTCGTAAGTGCAACACCCCAACCGCTAGGCCATGCGCCTTCACACAAACAAACACACACACACACACACACACACACACACACACACACACACACACACACACACTCGCATATATTTACCATATATTACCCACACTCATAACAGAGCAAGTAGAAATTATTCGAAAATAAATTTTGATTTGATGCACGATAAAAGAAAGAAGAAACTTGCCTCTTATTAGTTAATATTAAGCAACCACTTTTCGTAAATGTTCTTGAGAGTTTGAAGAAGCGGTAGGGGTTAATAATATGCATAAATAGTATATAAATGTGTATAGAGATGCGTGTATAGGAATAAATTTAAGAATTTAATATGTATGTGTTTAAAGGTGGAAAATTATATTCGAAACTCTATGAAACGGAAAAGGGAAAATTCAAAACTTATCAAAACGAAAAATTAAAAAAATTGTTTAAGAGAATAATTATCCAGAAATAGAAAGAAAAATTTTCATATGTGGCAGAGAGAAACAATAGGCTGAAACAATATTTAAGGGTTCATTGTTTTATAAATTTACAGGTTTATAATCCGAGGATACTTGAGAATATGATTGCTAGTAGAGAATAGTTCGAAACTTACATTATAAAGTACAGAATTTTGGAAAGTATTGACTTAATGAGGATTTCGCTTAAATATAACTGGCAGTACAGTTTTGATCAACATTTCAACGTAAGGCTGACGGTGCGAAATCTGTTATTGCTCAAGCAGGCGACATCAACTTTTTCTTCAATACGTATGCATGAACAGATAGATAGCTGTATATTTGTTAGTGTATATATGGTTGTTTGCGTGTGTTTGTATGTGCATATGTATGAGAGTAGTATGCCTCTCTCTCTTTCTTTGTGTGTGTGTATATGTGTGTGTGTACATATAGTTTAATGTTCCACTATAAGTAAAGTCAAAGAACAAAGTACTCCCTTTAGTGAGAAATAATTATCATTTAATGTATAATAAAAAAAAATAATAAATGCGCCCTTTTAAAGCCTAGCCAGGCTAATGGGCCAGGTTTCCCGGTTTTAATGGCGTAAGTGTTCCTCAGCTGGACGGGACGCCAGTCCATCGCAGCGTTACTCATTTTTGCCAGCTGAGTGGACGGGAGCAACGTGAAATGAAGTGTTTTGCTCAAAAACACAACGCGTCGCCCCGTCCAGGAATCGAAACCACAATCTTACGATCGTGATGCTGACAGCCTAACTACTAAGCCACGCGCCTCCACCTTTTAATGTATACAGAATTTAAAAAAAAGATCTAATACTTTCATGACATAAGGATACAATAATTTGACAGCTCCCTGGTTTTCAAATAGGACTAACTGTATGAATTGAGTCTGAAGGATTGCTTGGATACACATGACATGCTGTATAAATCTGCCACATTATTGTATCTCTACAGTATTAGACTAATAGTAGTTCTTTTTAAAAAATTCTGCGTTCGTGTCTGTGTGTGTGTGTGTGTGTGTGTGTGTGAGGGAGAGAGAGACAGAGAGAGAGAGAGAGAGAGACGGACAGACAGACAGACAGAGAGTGTGTGTGTGTGTATTAAATATAAGGATAAAATCTATACAAGGTTTTATCAAGCAGCTAGCGAGTAAAACCAATTAAGGTAAACAATTAATACGCAGTATATAATTTAAAAAATACATTATTATTCCACACGCTGGAAAGGGACGCTGAAGTTAAACTACTTCATCATATATACATACATGCTGATGTTGAGGGAATGAACAAAGAAACCTTTTTTTTAAAAGGTTCAGTTGCATATTGAAACGATTTCATGTGACGCTCTCTATTCATCAGTGCAGGCATAACCAGAACTATTTAAATATAAACACTTAAACATACCACACGAACACAATGTATCCACAGAGCATATACAAATGTTCACACTTATATATCCATGAAAAAAAATTCTATCCTATTCACCTCAGCCTTGTGTGTAAAACCAAAATAATTCAGCACTGAATTAGTATATGATTTATATAGTTTATAATAATGGGCTTATTAAGGTTTAAGGTTTATGTCAAAATGGATTTTTATGTATTCTTCTTCCCACTTGGATTTTAAATGTTGCCACAATTATAATATGTCTAATCTACTGTAATTTTCTACATTTGTGTGCAGCTGAAGATTGCTCTACATATTGCATTCAATGTAATGCTCGCATTACTTAAATAAATGGAGTAGCATGAAACGTGCGTACTGCAATCATCTTTAAAATCCGTGTTGCTTATTTCGATATATATATATATATATATATATATATATATATATATATATATATATATATATATATATATATATATATATATATATATGTGTGTGTGTGTATATATTTATATATATTTTTATATGTCAGGTAGCGCTGAGTAAGTGCTATTCACAGACTATAGTTATGCTCTATGTTCGATAATGATACGAATGAGGAGTTCAACATAGGTCGTGCATTAGCATGCACATATATAAAAAGTAGCAGAATGAGGGGATGTTTTATATATCCGTTCATGAGAGATGCTGCCACACAATCTTTAAGTATTAGTTATTATAGAGAAGACTTGCTGAGATTCCCGGCGTTGCACGTGATACATGCAAATGAGGGATGAAACTTTTCTGTTATATTTTGTGTAAGGAACTGGAATACATATGATTCGAATTTCATCAAAATTGCACATAAGGGTTCTTTCCCTCTTTACACACCCTAAAAAATTCTAATCATGAGATATGTATCCCATACTATTGATCTTTATGCGCATATTCCAAAATTTCAGTCTTCTGGAACCTGTAAAAAGGATTTTGCTCCTGAAAAATGGAGCTCATGGAGCTCTAAAGTGTGGGAATGAAGTCCCCTATTGGGAGTGGGGGTGTTAATGTCAACCAGAGAAGTTGAATTGTTGGGAATGTTTTTACTTGGGTCTTATAGTATGCCTGTATATATGTGAGAGCATAGTTTGACTTTAATAATTTCAGTATGAAATTGAAAATATTAAAGTGAAAATATTTGAAATTACAGTAGCGACATGTTATTGTTTCACTTTTGACAGGTAATACTGAAATAGTGGAGGAGATATAATATTGGTGTGGGCTCGAACTATACAAGAAGTTAAAAAACATTTTTGGCCTAAGACACTACATGGACCCTAAGTAAGGCATGTGTTAATTTGGAATGAAATTG
The DNA here is from genome assembly GCF_046866305.1 of Octopus bimaculoides. NCBI lineage: Eukaryota > Metazoa > Mollusca > Cephalopoda > Octopoda > Octopodidae > Octopus > Octopus bimaculoides. The sequence goes on along the minus strand of NC_142940.1, from coordinate 48,871,120 downwards.
GTTGTGTAGTTCTCGAGTTTTAGGGATTCACACAGACACAGACACACACACACACACACACAGACACACAGACACACAGACATACATTCTCATTTATATATATATATATATATATATATATATATATATATATATATATATATATTATATATATGTGCTACATATATTCTACATATATATATACAGACACATGTGCACCTACACGTAGATGCAATATATAATATCTATATCTATCTATCTATCTATCTATCTATCTCTATATATATGCATTTATGCATGCATGCCTATGTGCATGTATGTCTGCGTGTGTGTAATTACATGCGTGCTTGTGTGTCGGCGTGTATGTATGTATGTATGTATGTATGTATGTACATGTGTGTGGACGCCTGTTGCCACATTTGTCTTCCTGTTTGTGTTTCTGCTTTAATCTTTATGTATTTTAGTAAGGTGTCTTGAGTGAATTTCGAGCTAGCATCCATATTATATTTTCTGCTAAACTAATTCCGTTCTCTTACCACTAACTGCTCACTAAACCCACATTGAGGTCTCTCTTAATATCTTCACCGGTTGTTGAATTTTATTCTTTTTTTTTTTTGCTTTGTTTTGTTTATGATGTGGAGTGTTTTCCTTAAAATTGAAATCGTTTTTCCACCAACGCATCGGAATCCTCCGCCTACACAATATATTCAATAGCAATCGACGTGCCTCCATAGTACCACCACCAAAGTACCGCCGCCACCGCCAAAGCCACCGCCACCGCCACCACCACCGCCACCACCGCCACCACCGCCACCACCACCACCACCACCACAACCACCATCACCACTGCCTCACTGCCGCCCCCCCCGCCGACAAAACCGCAACTGCCATTCATGGATCTTTAACCACTGCCATTCCCACCTTCATGATCACATTCACAAGTCGCCACCTACGCCACCGCCACTACCAAAACTACCACCACCACTATCACCATCACCACCACCACCACCGTCATCACTACCCCCGCAGCCATCATCACCACCACTGACAACTACCATCAAAACCACCGCCACCAACGACATCAGCCAGATCTACCACTTGTCTTTCACTATTAGTTAACCGCCAATAACCACCTCACCATCCATTCGCCACTACAGCCACTAGCCCCAATCAACACCGACACCACCACCACCACCACCACCACCACCACCAATAACACCGTCACGCTACCATTACTACAATCATCACTGCCATCAGAATAACCACTACCGCCCATCTTTTCCTGTTACTATCCATCCATTCACCCACACTTCAGACCATCGATCTATTAATCTTCTCATTCTTCTTCTTCTTTCCCTTCCTGTATTAATCCACCCGCAGCCTCCCTCTCTTAATTCGTTCGTTCGTTCGTTCGTTTGTTCGTTCGTTCGTTCGTTCGTTCGTTCGTTCGTTCGTTCGTTCCTTCCTTTTTCGTTCGTTCGTTCGTTCGTTCGTTCATTCGTTCGTTCGTTCGTTTGTTCGTTCGTTCGTTCGTTCGTTCGTTCGTTCGTTCGTTCATTCGTTCGTTCGTTCGTTTGTTCGTTTGTTCGTTCTTTCGTTCGTTCCTTCGTTCCTTCCTTCCTCATTTACTTACTTTTCTCCTGCCATCCATCTTCCCACTTTCGACTTCCTCGATTTCCTTGCAACAACCAAGTGTCTCACATATCAAATTCTACTGTCTTCAAACGAAGGGCTCTTTTGGCTTCAAATTAATGGTACAAGGCCAGCAATTTTTCGAGAGTGGTTAAGACGATTACTTGTTATATCGACTCTGAAATGACGAAAAGCAAAATCGACTTTGGGCGGAATTTGAAATCGGAACGTTGAGAAGGACGAAATACCGCCAAGCATTCTCTCAGGTGTGCTAACGATTGTTCCAGTTCGACACCCTTAATAATCATAATAATTCTTTCTACTGAAAGCACAGAACCTGAAATTTAGTAGGATTACATCGACCCCCGTGCGAAACTGGTACTTATTTCATCGACCCCGAAAGGATGAAAGGCAAAGCAGAATTTGAACTCAGAAATGTAGCGACAGACGAAATACCGCTAAGCATTTCGCCCGGCATGCTAACGATTCTGCCAGCTCACAACCTTACTACTACTACTACTACTACTACTACTACTACTACTACTACTACTACTACTACTACTACTACTACTACTACTACTAATAATAATAATAATAATAATAATAATAACAATAATGATTTCAAATTTTGGCTCAAGGCCACCAATTTTGAGGGAGGGTCTGAGTCGATTAGATCGACCCCAGGATTCAACTGGTACTCATTTTAACGACCCCGAAGGTATAGATAATAATCATTTTTACTTGAGGCACAAGGCCTGAAAATTCGTAGGGTGGGAATAAGTCGATTTCAACGACGCCAGTCCCGAACTGGTACTTATTTTATCGACCCTGAAAGGATGAAAGGCAAAGTCAACCTCGACGAAATTCGAACTTATAACGTAAAGACGGACGAAATGCCACCAATCAATTTGTCCGGCGTGGTAACGATTCTGCTTGTACACCGCCTTAAATGATGGGATATGTTAGATTGTGTTGCATATAAGCCGGAATAATCTCCTTCTGTCTCTTATGAACGCGTTCAGTGGATTAACTACAACAACGACAGCTATCCACCAATCACAACCATCGACCAAAATCCAAAATCCAACATTGATCCAACATAATCCATCACTGTACCGATCACTACCACTGCCACCACAACCATCCTTCCACTAACGACCGTCCTACACTATAGGATAGGATACTAATCATCGACCAACAGCATCCGAGGAGTTTGCTGTCAAGTACTCAATTCCCCCATTCACGATCGAACACCGCAACCTTCACCAGCAGCATCAGTGCCACCACCATCACCACCACCATCACCACCACCACCACCACCATCCTCCTCCTCCTCCTTCTCCTCCTCCTCCTCCTCATCATCACCACCACCACCACCACCACCACCACCACCGTCACCACCGTCACCACCACCACCATCCTCCTCCTCGTCATCATGATCATCATCACCACCATCGCTACCTACACCAATTCCACAAAGACACCCAGCAGCAGCAGCACCACCACCACCACTACCACACACAACCACTATACCCCCCTCCCATCACCTCCACCACCGCCACCGCCACCACCACCACCACTACAACAAAGGCACCCCCTTATCACGCCTCCTCCTACTACCGCTTCCCGTTTTTATATTCTCTGTCAACATTTATCATAATATATTTTCTCTTCTGTCACCCCGGGAGTGTTTATATCATTTTCTTTTTCCAACTGACTTCCCCACCCCACCACTACCACAACCCCTACACGCCAAGTCCCACCCCCGCCGCCACACATATGTCGTTTCCTTTCTTTCTTTGTTTATTAATCTATTTATTTACTTATTTATTTATTAGTGTATTTCATTTTATCTCTTTATAATCTTAACTTCCACCACACCTCATTCCCTGACTCCTCCTCCTTCGTCTCCTTGCTCTTCCTCCGCCTTCGTCTATGTTTGTTTGTTATTTATTTACCTTGCCCCCTCGTTCTCTTTTGTTTTGTTGTTTACTGATTGTTTTTTTTTCTTTATCTTTCCTTCGATTTTTGGTTTTTTCTTCTCGGTGTTGTTCTAACATCTATCTGGGGGTGTCAGAACGTGTGTTTTTTCGTGTATATACATCGATGTACATACGTATGTCTCTATGTACGTATGTATGCATGTATATATTTGCGTATATGTATACACAAGTACACATATATAGATACATGTATGCATACACACATACATACATGGTTACAGACATACATACATACATACATATATGCATGTTTGCAAGTATGAATATATATGTGTGTATATATATGTTTGTTATTATGGATACGTACATAAATATATATGCATATATATATATATATATATATATATATATATATATATATATATATATATATATATTTATATGTATACACACACACAGACACACAGACACACACGCACACACACAAAGACATACGCACACACACACATTTGTATGTATATATGTATATATAAATATATCTATAAAAATTTAATACCAACATTACCATTCTTCACTGTGTTATATATATGTATATATATATATATATATATATATATATATATATATATGTGATATATCTATATATATCATATATATATGTATATGTATATATTATTGTATATATGTATGTGTGTATGTGTTTATCTATTGTGTGTGTGGGGGTAAGCATATGTTAGTTAATTTACTCCTACTCCGCTTTACCCTCATCCACTACCTCATACTCTTACCCAATGCTCAACCACCACCATCACAGCAACAATAACGTCTACAACATTTCTTTACGGTTTGTTTTGTAATACTTTTCTTTATCTGTTGTTGTTTAGCCCCAGGTCTGTCCTGGTGGGGGCAAATCTATAATCTGACAGTGTGAATATGACTTACTGTCCACACGATCTGTCACATATCATTTGCAACCACCGTCTATTTACGACCACGGTTTCCACCATCACCACCTCCACTACCACCTCCACAACCACCGTCAAGAAGAAGAAAAAGAAGAACAAAAACTACAGCAATAACGGTACCCACCATCACCAACATATGTTTGTATTATCTCCGCCATCACCTTTAGCACAATGTAACCGGAGAATGTTTATGAGGTGGTTCGACTTGCTGAAATCATTAGCCGAATCTATCCCCTTAAGGAAAAAAGCATAGGCGCACGCGTGACTGTGTAGTAAGAAGGTTGCTTCCCAACCACCTGGTTCTGGGCTCAGTCCCACTTCGTGGCATCTTAGGCAGGTGTCTTCTACTATAGGGTTGGTCTGATCGAAGCCTTGCTAGTAGACAGAAACGGAAAATGCCCGTCGTATGTATATATATATATATATATATATATATATATATATATATATATATATATATCACTCACACTGTGAGTGATAGTTTGTATGTGTGTGTGTGTATGTGTGCGTGTGTCTGTGTGTGCGTACGTGTGTATGTGAATAGACAACAGTCGCCATATTTCATTCCATATCGGCTGCCTTTGATGAGCGTAGGGTTACGTAATGGGATTACTACCTAACATTCTGTTGAATCCCAAACGCGAAACTGATCGGTAAGATCGGCCGTAAGGGATATATATATATATATATATATATATATATATATATGTATATATATATATATATATATATATATATATATATATATATAAGAAAGGTGCTGAAAAGTTCTTGATTTCAAGGGTATCGCAAAAGGCCTGGCTGGAAGCCCAGCCTTCCCAGTTCTTTTACAGGGGTCAGAAAAACTGAACGACTCCTGCAATAACTGTGCGAAATTGATAGGAGAATATGTTGAATAAAATCATAATTAACTGGTCCTCCTCCATTTCCTTTTACCCAATGCAAGGAACATTTCATCGCACCCACACATGTGTAGGCGTGTGTGCGTGTGTGCCTGTGTGCGCGCGTGCGTGTGCATGTGTGTGTGTGTGTGTGTGTGTGTGTGTGTATGTGTGTGTATGTGTGTTTGCTCTGTCAATATTATATTGCAATGAGACTTCGTCTGTCTTTACGTTCTGAGTTCAAATTCCACCGAGGTCGACTTTGCCTTTCATCCTTTCGAGGTCGATAAATTACGTGCCATTTGTGTACTTGGGTCGACTTAATCGACTGCCACCACCCCTCCCAAAATTTCGGGCCTTGTGCCAAGAAAGAATATTAAAAAAATATAATGGTACTGATCGACGATGGCCACAACAGCGACAACAACAACCACGACGACGATGTCTATGGTAAAGGTGACGGCGCCGGAGGCATTGGTGACTGACACCACCGCCACCACCACGTGGACTAGCTACAACAACAACAACAATAACAGCAACAACAATAGACTGTCGTTGCTTTTGTTGTTGGTGCAATTCTAAAAAGCTGCTAATTTCGTGATTTGGTTCGCCATCTGAGTTAGATGGCAGAGGGATGATAGCAGCGATTGTGGTGGATGATATGGCGGTAGTAGTGTTAGTAGGTATTCCAGTACTGATAATGATAGTGGTACCGGTGGTGGTTGTGGTTGTGGTTGTGGTGCTTGTGGTTGTTTTATACAAGTGATGATGGTGACGGTGGATGGGGATGTTGTAGTGATGGTGGATGTTTTGTAGTAGTGGTGGTAATGGTGGTTTTATACTAGTAATGGTGTTGGCAGTGGTCGTGAATATTGTGGTGATGGTGATGGTGTTTGTTTTGTGGTAGTGGTTGTGGTGGTGGTGGTGGTGTCGGTGGCTTTTGTAATACCGTGGTTGTTATTGTAGTAGTGGTGATGTTCCTGGCTGTGGTGGCGATGGTAGTAGTGGTAGGATGGCAGTTAATGTATTAATGGTGAAGCAGGTGGTGGAGGATAATATGGCGGTGATGATACTATTAGTAGAGGCGAAAGTGATGGAGTTTGGCTTTGAAGCAGCGGTGTTGTTGTTGTTAGCGATTATGACAGCGGTGTTGTTGTTGGTGGTGGTGGTGGTGGTGGCGGCGGGGGCGTTGGGGTGGTGTGGCAGTAGTGAGGGTGGGTGCGGTGGCGGGGGTGTTGACGGTGGTAGTGGTGCTGGTATTGACGCTGCTGGTAGTGATTGTGGTGGTGTGAGGGTGGTGGTGGTAATCATTGTGGTGGTGTAAGGGTAGTGGTGGCGTGAGGGTAGCGGTGGTGTGAGGGTAGTGGTGGTGATGGTGTTCAAGGTCGTAGTAGTAGCAGCGACGGCAGCGGCGGCAGTGGTGGTGGTGGTGGTGGTGGTGGTGGTGGTGGTGGTGGTGGTGGTGGTGGTGGAGATGTGATATATGTGGTAGTGATGATGGTGATAGGATGGCGATGGTGGCGAAGGTATTGCCGGTGTTGAGAGTAGGGGCGGAGAGGAAGGTTGCGTAAGAGATACAGAAAAGAAAGGAAGCTGGCAACACAAGATGACATTCCTTTGAGCTGAGACAAAGATGTGAGGGGCGATGGGAGTTTTTGGTGACATACGAAGTTGGTAGGAGGGATGACGGTGGTGTGCCAGTTGGGCTAATGATGGTGGTGGTGGTGGTAGTGGTGGTTGTGGTGGCGGTGGTGGTGGTGGTGTAATTTATTGTACTGGTGGTTGTCATGGAGGAGGTGATGTTCTTATCGTGGAGGAGGCGATGGTTGTTGTAGCAGAGGAGGCGATCTTTGTTGTCGTTGAGTTAGTAGTAGATATTATTATAATAGTAGTAACAAAAGACAGTGGAAATTGTGATGATGCCGGTGCTGATGGCAGTGGTGGTGGTGCTAGCGGTGGTGCTGCAGGTGGTGGTGCTGCAGGTGGTGGTGCTGCAGGTGGTGGGGATATTAGTGGTGTTGATGTTGATGGCAATGACGGAGGTGTTTGCGGTATTCGTGGTTGCGCTTGTGGTGATGGTGGTGGCATTGACGATGATGCTTGTCATAACGGCGATGACGTCGGTGGAGTTCGAGCAGGTGGTGGCGATGGAAGTGGGGAATGGCGATTCATCGTGGTCTTGTTGGTGACGATAGCAATGAACGAGGTGATGGAGGTGCAGATTATAATGGTGGTAGTGACGGTGGTGGTGGTGACGGTGTTGATAGCGATGGTGAAGACGATAGTGGTGACGGTGATGATGGAGGTGATGTTGGTGTGGAGACGGAGATTGTATAAATAGGGGTGATGGAGGTGATGGTTGCGGGTTGATGATAATAATGATAATCATGTCTGTGTTAACTGTAAGCAAGTCGGTGGTGATGCTGAAGGTATTGTTGGAGACAGTAGTTAAGTTAGAGATGGTGGTGGTGGTGCTGGTGGTGGTGGTGGTGGTGGAAGTACAGGTGTAAAACATAACTGTGTTAGTGGTGTGGAAGATGAGCATGATTGCGGTGGAAATAGTGCAGCTGGCTTGAAGGAATTAGAGCTGTTATGTGGAAGAAGTGCATAATGTGTGAATATGCATTCGCGGGGGCGCGGTGGAGGGAGAGAAAAGTGAACGGGAGCATGTATGCGTAAGAGTGAGTCTGCAACCTTGCATATATATATATATATATATATATATATATATATATATATACATGTATACATCTTTATCTGTGTGTATGTGTATATAACAGTGTGTATATATATATATGATGTGGTATATAATTCAGTGAAACCACTGAAGACGTCATAGTGTGGCACAGTGTGACACGAAGGTGGTGGTTTCACAAGTGATAAGAAATTATGTGCATACAAGAATACAAACGACACGCATACATGCATACAGACAAGCGAGCGAACACATACATATAGATGCGAATGAAAATATGCAGCCTAAATTATATGTAATTTTTAAAGATGTATATATTTGGTGTGCAGACACAAAACACACACACACGTATATGTGCGTGTGTGTATAGAAAATACAAATATATACTGGTATATACATATGTAGATATATATGTCAAAGTACGCGTCTATGTATGTATGTATGTATGTATGTATGTATGTATGTATTTATATATATATATATATATATATATCTGCGTTTAACTCCATTTTTTAATTTATCTGTTATATAAGAACCTTTCACTTAACTTTCTACCTTCATAAGTAGGCTGTAACATCCTTGGCACTTATATGAATTTTTGCTACCCTGGTTACTATTTATTTTTTTTTCCGTGTTATTTGTACACATTTAATATATATATATATATATATATATATATATATATATATATATATATATATACATATACAGAGAGAGATTATGAAGTGTTTACAATATATATATAGAATATGAGGGGTTTAGTTCACTCTTGATCTAGACGAATAGGTACGTTGGGTAAGGACTACAGTAAGTAGGTCGACCGTTAGGTTCCAAGATCACACCTATGGCTGAATCTAGGGATCCGTGTTAAGGTTCCTTTATAGCAAGTGTTTATCATATTACAGGAAAAATTAAAACCAAGTCAGAGCAAGTTTCTCAAGTCATTTAGAATAATTTAATTTGAAGTCTTACACCCGTTTCTGGGTTAGCATGCCCATGCACTGGGTATTCCAGGGCATGGACATGCTAATATTTTAGCCGGGTACAAATTTTGCTGTTTATAAGTTGTGGTGGTAATTGTGGAGCTGATAGTATAAAAAAAAACTGATGATAATGATGATGATGATGATGATGATGAGAAGGAGGAGGAACAGGAGGAGAGGGGAGAAGGAGAAGGAGAAGTTCATATGGAGCAGCTGCAACTATTGGTTATGATGATGACAATAACGATGGTGATGATGATGATGATGATGAGCATGACGTTGAAGAGGTGAAGTAAGAAGATCAAGAGGGGAATGACCATGGCATTGCTACTACTACTGCTACTGCTGTTACCACTGCTGCTACCACCGCTGCTGCCGCTGCTGCTGCTGCTGCTGCTGCTGCTGCTACATCTACTGCCCGTCGCTGCTGTTGTTGATGATGATAGAGAAACGTCAAGTGTCGAAGACAATACTAGTTGGCATATCTCCAGTTTCCCAGAGGCCCTGTCTGTCTTCTTTGTAGAAAGAAATTCCTCAAGGCCCTTTCCTAACCCTGCTGCCTGCCTGTCTGTTTCCTAAACGTCTCTCCCCCTTCCAGACACATTTTAAAGGAGTTTGACTTATTCTCCACCCCTAAACACACATTGCAAATACTTCCTGCTCCTCCCCTATACATATTCTATGACAAGAGGAAATCCCTATTTTATGTTCTCCTTGGTGGAGATCACCGGGTTTCCTCCACTGCACCCCCGCCACCATAGCATTCAACGCATGCGTCTACATATTACATTGTACTGTTAACCTCTTTGCGACACACACATACATGCACAAACAGGAATAACATATTCAATGCGACATATACACGCACAAGCATGCACGCACACACACACACACACACACACACACACATACACACACACACACAAATGAATGCATGCATACATACGAATCTACGTATATGTACACAGACATACACATGCATGCGACGATATAAATGCATAAGTACACACACACACGCGCGCGCGCGCATACACACACACACACACGCACATATATATATATATATATATATATATATATATATATATATATATATATATATACCTGCATATTCAACACAAATGATACGTTACCCCCCCCCCCCCCCGTGGCAACTGTAACGAATGGAACGAATATTCTTGAGAATGAATGAAATCTGCGTTGTAAGAAATTTGCTTCCCAGACATACGGTTATGGGTTCAGTCCCACCGTGGGGCACCTTGGGCATGTGTATTCTACTAGACCAGGGCCGAGCCGAGTGGATTTGGTTGACGGAACCTAAAAGAAGCCTACCGCGTATATATATATGTGTGTATGTGTGTGTGTGTGTGTGCGTGTTTGCTCCCTAGTACCGCTTGATAACCGGATTCTTTTGCATGTGTCGTCCTAAATTAGCGGCTCGGCGGGAGACTCCGATATAGTAAGTGCCAGACTTGAGAAAAAAAATTAATATTGGGGATCATTCGTTTGACAATAACCCTTCAACACTGTGCCCCAGAATGGCCGTAGTCCAAAGACTTAAGAATAAAGGTTTAATGTACATAATGCATGAGAAATCTAATGAGTAATATATATGATAATTTATGTAATGTATGTAGCAATATATAATTAACATATATGGTAATTTATGTAATACAACTGGTAATTTGTTCGAGATATACGATAATTTACTAGGAGTATATATGATAATATATCACTAATAAATATTATATTAATGATGTATATGATCATTCATGTTATTGAAAATGGATAAGGCATGGATATTTAATCGTGGATAATTAATCGTGTATGTTGATATGCATATAGATATAGTATATGCACGAAATAGCCACCATTCTTTTATAATTTTAACGTTCTACTCAGCACTGGATTTATTAGCTCGATTTAATTAGATTGGATACGCAGTTTGTCACCACGGATGTTTATGTGTAGCACCACTTTGAGGAATCTTAATCGAATGGATCGACCTCAGTAATTTTTTCTTTAAGCCAAATTCTTATTCCTTTTAGCCTTTTAGCTGAACCAATTCGATAGGGGAACTTAAGCGTAACAACACTGTCTTTGTGTCTGTGTTTGATGACCAAAGGTTTTTCATTCGAAGAATCGACCGCAGGAATTACGATCTCTTTTGCCGAATCGCTAAGTTACGGGGACATAAACACACTAACAGCTGTTGTCAAGCGATGGTGGGGGAATAAACACAGAAACACCCATAAATATATACCTATATATACGACGAGCTTCTTTCAGTTTCTGTCTATCAAATCTACTCACAAGTCCCGAGGCTATAGTAGAAGACACTTGCCGAAGGTGTTGACACAGAGGGATTGAACCCGGAACCGTGTGGGTGGGAAGCAAACTTCTTACAACACATGGACATGGTTCGAACATCTTTGATTATGCATCTCTGTTCGATCCGCCCAGGGTTTCTAATCAGCAAGAATAACGTTATGGCCACAAATTATAGCAACGATACCAGTAAATGCCAACAGAAAAAACACTTTGGGAAGATCGCTAACACCATCACTACACTCACTATCATCATCATCATCATCATCATCAGCAGCAGCAGCAGCAGCAGCAGCACCACCACCACCACCACAATCACCACCACCACCATCATCATCATCTCAAATCACCACTCCCATGCATCAGCACCACCACCAACACAACCGCAGATGTCGTAGCTTCTATCACTAACGCTCTCTCTACACTGCTGTCTGCGCACCTCATCCATGTGCTTCTACTGTCACCACAACAGCCGTCGCTGTCACCCAGCGCTGCCTTGATGCCACCGCCCAGATGCCGCTGCCATCACTGCTGTCGTCGTCACTGCTGTCGCCACCACTGCCACCACCACCACCACCACCATGGCACCACCGAGCCGCCACTGTCACCGGCCACTGTCGCCACCCCTACCATCATCACCGCCTGTGCCGCGTCCGCTTCCGTTCCTGTCCCCAGTACCAATGAATACCCACCCGCACCTCATCCAGACACGCCAACTTCACTACCGCCAAAACCATCGCCGCCACCACTGCCGTTACCACCACCATCACCACCGTCACCGCAGCCGCCACCCCAGCACATACCGGTACCACCACCACTCGTCCAAATAATTAAAAATTCAACCAATTTAATCGAGGACTTGTGTGCGATGACAATCGAGGCCTGTTTACATCATTTAAATTTATGGACCCTCTCCCATCACCTCTTCACTAACACCACCACCGCCCCCACCTCCACTACACCTAACACTACTGCTACCATCGTCACTACCACTACGGTCACCTCAATACTAGCACCAACACTAGAGCCGCCATCGCCGCCATCTCAGACATCATCCCAGCCATTGACATCATCACTACTACTACTACTACTACTACTACTACAATTATCACCACTGCCACGACCCTCAGTCATCACTACTACCACCTCTACTACCACCACCACCTTCACTGCTACCTCTATCGCTACTATCGCCTCTACCCCCTACACCGTCCCTACCAACACCAGCATCACCACTACCACCGTTAACACTGACACCATCATCAAAGCCAAAACCACCACCACTACCACCACCACCACCACCAACACATCTACTGCCACCACCAACGCCATCATCACAACCATCGCAGTCAGTAAAATAGCACTACAGCAACCATCATCATTAACACCACCACCACCACCACTACAATCACCACCAAACCACCATCAATCATCTCCGCCACCAAACCACCGCCATCTCTACCACCACCACTTCCACCACCACGCCACCACCACTTCCACCACCGCGCCACCACCACCATCACCACCACCACCACCACGCCACCACCACCACAACCACCACCAGCAACAACAACAACCAGAACAACAACAATAACAACAACGGCAGCAAAAACAACAGCATCAGCACAACCACCAACACCAATTGCAACGCACGACCGCCACATAAATAACATACGACCCATCTTTAACCTCCTCCGTCTTCCGTCAACGCAACCACAGCAGAGGAAACAAAACATGGCCAATAACGAAACAGCAAAAACAATATACAACGGATTTTAATACAACAACCATTATTAAACGTCCCGCATTAAAAATTTACAAGTTCATCAACATCGCTCTAATCCACAACTGGTCTATTCTTGCCTTGTTAATGACAAAATGCTGCAGAGGCAATCGTTTCAGTCAACATGTGC
>NC_142940.1:48847801-48852801 GCF_046866305.1 Octopus bimaculoides | reverse complement strand
AAGAAAAGTGAACACAATACAACGAATATAATCGAGACAGCCATGACTTTAGGGAGAGTTGTGTGTTTATTGGTCTTTCTATTCTACTCTTCTTACTTAATGAGTTTAATTATTCAGTGTGGCTTACCCGTGTAATCCGGTCCTTCATTACAAAGTATTTATACTTATCAGTTTGTTTGAGAATGAAAAGAAAAAGAAATGAAAACGAACATTCTGTTTATTTAAAAATCTTACAAGTAAAAATTACTCATGTTATAAATCTATATCTACATAGTTGTTAGATTCTTCTTATCTCTCAGGAAGCTAAGTGAAAACATAGGCCACATAAATATCGCTTCAATCCATCCACATTCTAAATTAAATATATTGGAGGAAAATATTTGTATAGACTTATATATTATCTCATATATCACCGTTCAACATAGCTTCGATTTATTATAATGAAGTATTAAAACAAAGTGGTTGTAAATATAAAACATACTATATATATATATATATATATATATATGTGTGTGTGTGTGTGTGTGTGTGTGTGTTTAATAATATTAATTCTGAGACACGGGAGAACTGAAAACTTGAAATTATTTGGATAAATGCTCCATTCAATTTCAATGTAAATACAAAGATCAATATTTTTTTTAATAATTAGACATGTACTTTCTGAACCCCACCCAGATATTTTTACAATTTTAAATAAGGACAATGCCAAACTACATTCAGTTATATATATGTACAAGATATTGCTTCGGAATTAACAAATAATATGAAGATTAGTCACATTCGATATTTTCTATTCCTGAAATTATTAATCTTAACCACGTAAATTTGTTACAAAATGATGTAATTCGAAATCAATATTTCAATATGCGTGTAAAGCGATTAATTGACTTTGTACATATTTTTATTTAAACTAACTAGGAATACATTTAAATCAAGATTCAGACAACATCGGCATTCATTCAAAAGTTCTGAAAGGTCATTGGACATAAGTTTTCGGCAGTCTATTTGTGTTGAAAAATCATCAATATCGTAAACTTGATAACTACTTGGAATATATCACACCTCGCGAAATTGTATAAATTTCAAATACTTACACACAAGCACACACACACATACACAGACACACACGCGGACAAACACACATATATGTATGAGTGTATGTGTATTTGTATGTGTGTGTGTGTGTGTGTGTGTGTGTGTGCATGCGCTTCACTTTCGGTCTCACTTTGTCTCCCACCACTGCTTCACAATTGGTGTTGCTCTGTTTAAGCCCGACTCATTTACTGATTCGCCAAAAAGACCAGACAGAATAGGTGCAAGGTTCTAATTCGGATCGATTCCTTCGCGAGTGAAATTCTTTAAGATGGTTGCGTAACATGGTCGCAATCTAATGATTGAAACATGTTAAATTTTACGGATATATTGATATATAAGCTTGTATACATAAATACACACACACACACGCAGAAACACGCACACACACATATACAAGTACACACACAGAAACACGTACGTATGTATAGGTACGTATGTATGTGCGTAAATATATATATATATATATATATATATATATATATATATATATATATACAGACAGACATACATACATATACATATATAGATATACGGACATATAGGTATGTATATATATATATATATATATATATATATATATATATATATATATATATATATATATATATGTACAAACAAACATATATACATAACAGATATAGATGAATATATACGTATAAAAAGGTATGTATGTTTCTCTCGCTCCCTGTAAATATATACACACACACACACACACACACACACACACACACACACACATATATATATATATAGATATATATATATATATACACACACATATATATATATCCATATATGTATATATATATATATATATATATGTACACACACACACACACATATATATATATATATATTTTTTATTTTTTTAAGTTTCAGCTCAGAGCTGCGGCCATGCTGATGCACCACCGTGTTGCTACACTGTTATTACAGGGAGCCTCTTACAATATGTGGCACTTGGTGAAGAATGGGGTTTGATTTAGCAACCCTCATTTGCACCTCCTGCCGCGAGGTAGGTTCATCTGGGACTCTCGATAGGAAGGGGTCCAACTTTGATTTAAAAACTCCTACATCTACTTTGTGCAGATACCTCAGGCTCTTTGGGAGAATATTAAAAAGCTGTGGGCCCCTGAATCCCAAGCTGTTGCAGTAACTGGTCCTGAAGCGCGATATATATATATATATATATATATATATATATATATATATATATTGATTTGTATACCTTGTAGGTCTTCGTCCTTGTAGGTATTTTTCATTCGATATCACCTTTTAAGATATTAAGACATGTATTCCTATATTTTCTGCCATGTTTGTTCTATTTAATATTCGTCTGTTGAAACATTTTACAGTGAATTCGTTTCTCAATAAAATTATTGATTGGTATGCCATTGTATATTTCAATAAGCATTTTCGAAAATATATATATGTAAAAAAAATAAATAAATAAACGACAAATCTACAAAATATACGAATAGATATATTCCCATGTATATTGTCATACCGATATGTTATATGTGTGTGTGTGTGTTTGTGTATTTATATAAATAAACAGATAGATAGACATATACACTTGCGCATACATACATGTATATATATATATATATATATATATATATATATATATATATATATATATATATATGAATACATGCTTATATTTGCACACATACATTTGTGAGCGCGTATATAATAATCCAAACTTATAATGCAATCAAATAGTCTATGTGCAATTATATATGTATGGGTATGCATACATGGATGTATGTCTGCCTTTATGCATGTATATACCTCCTCATGCGCACACTCATTCATCTGTCAGTAAATGTATGTATATATCGATCTATAACTCAACCCATGCACAAATATATATATATATATATATATATATATATATATATATATATATATATATATATATATATATATATATATATATATATATATATATATATATATATATATATATATATGTATATATGAACACACACACACGCATACACATACACACACACATATATATACACAGGGGCATACATAATGCATATATATATATATATATATATATATGTATATATATGTATATATGTATGTATATGTATATATGTGTATGTGTAAAGTTATATATATACACACATATATATAGATGCATAGAAATGCATAGATATATATATATACATATATGTATACGTATAAATGTATGTATATAGATACATGTATATAAATATATATATATATATATATATATATATATATACATATATATAAATATATATATATATATACATACATATATACATATATATATGTATGCATGTATGCATATATAAAAACACAGAGGTATACAGATAATTATACACTTGCTTGTATATATCGATGCAAACATTAACATATAGCATCAAATCTTTACGTGTGTTTGTTTGTTTGTATACTTGAATGTATATATTAATAAAGATGTATAAAAATTTATGACGAATTTGCAAACGGATGTTGCTAGGCAATTTATATATCCACCTACGTAATGAACCTTTCGTTACTGCAAACAAAATAACCCCTTACAACAATGAAAAATGAAGAACAATAATAGTAAAAAGGTTGCAGAAATCTTGACATTGATGATAACCTCAAATTCATTGTTTGATGACAAAAGAATAAGTACAGTTCGATTCGTGCTTTTAAAAAATAAAATAAATATATTCTTTCAAATATCACGCACAACGTGAAAGATAAACGTATGTGTGTATGTGTGTGTGTGTGTGTGTATCTGGAAGCACGTATGCAGATATGTATATATACATATATACATGCATATATATATATATATATATATATATATATATATATATATATATATATATATATATATATATATATATATATATATATATAGATATATGTATGTATTATTAAGTGTCAGAATGTGATTGTGAAAAAGTGTGTATTATGGCATATATGTCCCTATATGCAGGCAAATATATATACCGTATATCTGTATGTAAAGTGAACTTTCTTTTTTGAGCGTACGTATATTTTTCTTTGTATATATATATATATATATATATATATATATATATATATATATATATATATATATATATATATATATATATATATATATATATATATATATATATACATATATATATATATACATAAATACATAAATTCATACATGCATACGTATGTACGCATATATGCATGTATGTATATATGTATGTATGTATGTATGTATAAAACTAACTGGCTCTCCGTCGGTTACGAGGATGAAAGTTCAATTTCATCGGGTAAGCGTTAATTTCTCGATTGGTAAGGCTGTCAATTTGAATAACACGTACAGCTCGTTTTTGTCAGAAGAGTGACCTGAAACAACGTGGAATAAAGTCTTGATCAAAGACTCAGCGTGTAAACAGAAATAAACGGGCTTCGACACAGTTACCATCAAACAAGTTCACTGACACGGTATTGGTTCATCATATCGTATCGATTTCTTGATCATATTAGAGCATAAAATCCCAAATTTTCTTTGTTCTGCCGCTGTACATCACACCTTTTGGCTCACTCTCACACCGTTTTCTCGCTTTCCCAATCCAGATAAATACGGGTGTGGTTAGAAAAATACGACCAGAAA
Organism: Octopus bimaculoides; assembly: GCF_046866305.1. Taxonomy (NCBI): domain Eukaryota; kingdom Metazoa; phylum Mollusca; class Cephalopoda; order Octopoda; family Octopodidae; genus Octopus; species Octopus bimaculoides. The sequence continues at coordinate 48,848,078 of NC_142940.1, read as the reverse complement.
CTTGAAAATGAGACCTTGATATGCACAGCAATGGAGCAAGCCTTGAGAATAAATTACATGAAGCATAAAATTGACCATTTCTCAGAATCTGACAAACACAAAATGTGTTGTGAATCTGGTGAGACATATGACATATCTTTAGCGAATGCAGCCAATTTGTTCAGAGGGTATACAAGTATAACTTTCACTAGGATCTATGTAACAAATATGGATTGGAAAAGGCGAGAAATGGGATGAACCTGAGCCAAAAGTTGTGGTCGAAAACGACAGAGCAAAG
>NC_142940.1:48820301-48835301 GCF_046866305.1 Octopus bimaculoides | reverse complement strand
GTTATATCGACTGAATGATCAGCTGGTACTTATTTTATCGACCCCGAAATTACCCCCAGCTTGTACTTCTTTTATCGACCAAATATGCGCATGTTTCTTTGCTGTTTTTTTTTTTACACAGCTCTAAGAAATTATAGTCCCTTTAATCTAACAGGAACACGTGAGTGGATAGGTTGGTGTAATCTGTTACCACACTTATCGCGAATATAAAAGATGCGGGTTCAATTGCCACACCTACTAATAGCAATTTTTTCCGTCGAGGGCTTATATGTTCCAATATTTGTCTATTTTCTTTAGCCAATACAATGTGAACCTTTACAAACTTTAAACTTATAACTATTGTTAATATTTACACACACACACACACACACACACACACATACACACACATTCACATTCTTGTAAATATATAGGACATAGTAACAGTAACAGCTGACATAGTGCTGACATCGGAAAAATGGAAAGTAAAACAGATGTTGGCGAAATTTCAACACATAGCAGAGACAGTTTAACACATCACAAACGTTCGTGCGAGTTTATCATCTTTTATACATCAAAATATATTTTAAGAGTTAAAAGTTTAATCCCTTAAACTTGTGATATTCTGACTTCAGTCTTTGAATTCCTTATTCTAAATGTTTTGACGATGTTTCTCGTTTTTTTAACTTCTCACCCCCAAGAATATTTCTACAGTCATTTTTTTATGCAGCTTACAAGAATGATAACTGGTTCTTCTTTACAAAGTTCACAGCTTCGTTCTGAAATCTCCCGTCTCTTTTGGTTACGCATGCTATTGAATCCGGCGACTTATTCTGAGCACAGTTTGCATGTAATGGCTGCTCTCTGTCTGTTTGTGTATTTGTGTGTGTATGTGAGGGTGTGTATGTATGTGTGTAGTTTGAGTGTGTGTATGTGTGGTGTGAATGTGTGTGTGAGTGTGCTTATGTTAGTGTGTGTATATGAGCGCGCCTGCACGTGTGTGTATGCATGTGTACCACAATCTATCCTAGTTGAAAATCATCACACATAGCCCGCACTACACAAATACTTCCCCATACATCTATTGCCTCCAAGTGGATATCTCATTCCACGGTAACAGTAGTAATTCAACTAAAAAACAAAACAAAAAGTAAGGAAAAGAAAACAAACAGTTATTACTCAAATGATCGGCCGTGTGGTAACGATGCGGTTTCTATTCTCTGATGAAGTTAGTTTGTTTAACGTGTTCCTAAAATAACAAAGAGGTAGAAGTAAACACGTACGGTTTAACTCATGAGAAATAGTATCGTCAGGATTGGTAAAGCATTAAAGAAAGCGACTCAAGGTTCTGGTGATTTACTTTCGATTATGTTCTGACTTTAAATCTGACCGAAGTCACCTTTGCCATTTATACATCCAGTTCGATAGGGTAAGAGCCAATCAAAAGCAACAATTGATATAATCGTATATATCAACCCTATAAGTTTTCCTCTTCTGCTGGTGGAGTGGGAAATAACTATTCTTCAGCAACAGAGAGGGCAGTGTGTTTGTTAGGATGACAGTAGATACAGCCAACGGAACAGCCTGATCCTGACATTAACACGCAAGGCCCGAAGTTTTGGGGGAGGGGAGGGACAGTCGATTAGATCAATTCCAGTACGAAACAGGTACTTAATTTATTGACCCCCAAAAGAATGATAGGCAAAGTCGACCTTGGCGGAATTTGAACTCAAAACGTAAGGACAGACAAAATGCCGCAAAGCATTTCGCCCGGCATGCTAACGTTTCTGCCAGCTCGCCGCCTTTCGATGATTATTATAATACTAACTATGAGTCACTGCGAGAGGTAAATGTATTTTGTCCATAATGGTAACGAACTATGTTTCAAGAACCATTGCATATCGCTAGGCACCACTGATATTCCACCTTGTTAACAGGAAACCATCTCTACATATTTCTCCAGATTTTGTTAAACCGGAAGAATATTTATTTTATTTTGCTTTAAATATAAAAAAAACAAAAACGTTTTCCTCTCTTTCAATTCATTTTGTTCATTCGTTTCTTCCTTCAAACTGAAATATTTTCTCTCACATCAAAAATATCTCCTAGATAAAATGATCTAGAAGATATTATTCCGATACGAAAGCTATTCTTAAACTTTTGTTAGTCTAGACAATAAATTAAATATTTATTGAATTTTTATGATGTATTAAAATCGAAATAGCCGACTAAAAATATCATGCAGAGCAATTCAATTGATATTTGTGCAGCGTTATCAAGTCATGAAGCAACCATGAGCCATGGGGATAGACTGTTAAACTATCAACTTAGAGATTGATGGTTCGATTTCACAACAAAGCAGTTTTGCTTTAGCACTCAATTAGATGATATTAACTTTGTTGATACCAACCCATCTAAGATCTGAAATGGAATTACGATACAAACTTTGTGATTTTAAGTGACCTGAATTAAAACCTTTCATCAGAATTTCATGTTAATTCGAACATCAGTTCATGTTAATTCTTTAAAATTTCAAGGCAGCAACTGGCAGAAATGTTAGCACGCAAGAAATGTTAGCACGCAAGATCATTTCGACGATCATTTCGACCTTCAACGATGTTCAAACAACGATCGCTTCGACCCGTCCTGCATCTGTCACTTACGGATGGGATATTGCATAGCTTGTTGTGTTGCATCCAAATACCGTCTTCAGCATTCATTATAAACTCAACGAACACGGCGGAATTCCTGACGTAGATCCAGTGACAATTATATCGTAACTGTGGATGACATCAGGTAGCCTAAACGTTGAAAGTGCTTTGATCGGCATACAACCAGACATATATCGAAAGTCCAAAGAATTACTTACTGATATATTTACACACACATATAAACATACATACATACATACATACATGCATAAATACATACATATATGTATATATATATATATATATATATATATATATATATATATATATATATATATATATATATATATATATATATATATGTATGTATGTATGTATAAACACACACGCAGGACACTCACACACGCAGACAGATACACAGACATACACACATTTGTTGCTGTGTACGCTTGTGTGAATTTTTAATTCGAGTAACTCTCAGTAATCAGTGTCTTCCGTCCGGCTATCATCGGCCCGTTCAATGGATTAGTCTTTCGTAAATACCGCACTACACACACACACACACACACACACACACACACACACACACACACACACACACACACACACACACGTGATCTATTGTTATGTGCAAACTCGTTTCTCTACATAGAATAACATTTTATCTTTAGTCACTTCACCAGCAACTATCAATTAAAATATTCTATCGATATATTTCCATCACCTCTGGCTTCCTTCTCATTTAATTGAAAAATTTAACTAATATTTCACATATGGAGATTATACACCCATATCCATTCTTCTGATATCACATAAATAAACCCATAGCTACACACACTGACGCGAGCACACACACACACACACACACACACACACACACATACACACACACACACGCATGCACACACAAATACACACAAACACACACACGAACGCACACACAACGCCACACACATACACACATATACTTACATATGATTACACAAACACACTGTGGCCAACAGACAGGTATACGTACTTTTAACACATTTACCTGTGGTTTGTTCGAAATTTTATACATTATCTTCGTAGATGACAAAACTTTTTTCTCTACAGGCTGAATACTAATATGACATTAATCACACTGACTTAGACAACACACACTTAGACAAGCAGACATGCTCTAACAATTATAGCCTACACTCTTATATATATATGTATATATATATATATATATATATATATATATATATATATATATATATATATATATATATATATATATATATATATATATATATATATATATATATATATATATATATGTATATATATATATATATGTATATGTATATATATATATATATATATATATATATATATATATATATATATATATATATATATATATATATATATATATATATATATATATGTATATGTATATATATGTATATGTGTATATATATATATATATATACACACACATATATATATAAAGTATGTATGTATTTATGGTTGTGTCTGTATACATATATATATATATATACATAAATACATACATGAATACATACATATATTTACATTTATGTGTATATATATATACATGTGTGTATATATATTTATATACATATACACGCCTATATATATATGTATTTATATAATATGTATATGTGTATATATACATTATATATATGTATGTATTTACGTATGCATGTATTTACGTATGTATGTATATATGTATATATACATAAACACACACACACACACACACACACACACATATATATATATATATATATATATATATATATATATCGGTATGTATATATACCTGTGTGTGTAGATATATTTATATACATATGCACGCATATATATAGTATATATGCATAGAAGGATACGTGTGTTTGTGTTTGTGCGTGTCCATGTGTTTGTGTGTGCGTGTATGTATCCATATATGAAGACACTTTTAAATAGAATCGGGCTGAGCGTTGATAGAAATACACCATTTATTCTATGTAGGCAATCATGTATCCCGAATAAATTGCGTATATATTTCAATACTATGAACACGACCCTGCCTGCATCAGACTCATTTTCATTAATAATATATGGAAACATGACTTATCATTATCAGTGGTTCGCAAAAGAGGAAATTGTGAGACGGGTTTATTTTCTATGTCGTATGAGAATATTATCCTTTTTAGTTGCTCTATATATATAAAGCTCAGAATGTGTGTCTGTCTGCCTCTGTGTGTTTGTGTGTGTGTGTGTGTATGTGTGTGTGCTTCATTAAAACTCCAGAACTACCCAACCGATTTCATTCAAATTTTTATTAAACATGCTTTACTTAAGGTCCATGCAGAACAAAAAACTTTCAACTTCTTGTCTAATACGAGCCAGGAGCAATCCCTTATCTCTTATACTATTTCAGTATTACGTGTTAAAAGTGAAACAATAACATTTATATTGTTATGTGAGATACTCTCAGTTTTAATAGTGAAACTATTAATACTTTCACTATGTATGTATGTATATATATATATATATATATATATATATATATATATATATATATATATATATATATATATTAGGTTCATTTCTATTTCTTTCACTATTATATATTTAAGTATGTATATATATGCGTGTATATGTATGTATTCATATGTACGAATGTATACATGTAACAATAATAATAATTTTTTGATGTATTCTTTTTTGCAATGATGAGAACAGTAATATGTAATTAATTTGATTTAATTTAATTAATTCCTAATTATTCTGCCATGTTATTTTCATGATAATATTGCTGTATGAAACGATCGTATGCGTGTATTAAAATTACTTTTTAAAATTTTAACATTTTCTCTTCTCCATCTTTAAAAGTTCGTTGAGTTTCTATGGGATACCATTCCATAAATTCTCATCACTTACCATATACATGTAATAATTTCATATTCGCAAAAATCTTACGCCAGTAAGCTACCAATAATTTTTTTTGGAAATCATCCCTTTAGAAACCACCAAAGTAAAGGATGAAAGTGAACTCAACCTTTTCACATATGTATGTGTGTATATATATATATATATATATATATATATATATATATATATATATATATATATATATATGTATATATTCATTTTAAGATCCACAAAGATCAGAACTTATCTGCAGCTATTGTGATCCAAATCGGATGTGCAATCTATGTGGGGTTTTTTTTCAGAATACTGTCTGGTTGAAAAGGTCGCATCAAATGCCATGATGGTTCTAAGGTGTAGATACAGGATGTGGTCAAACTCTGCATAAGCAGTAGACAACCACCATATGTATATGTATATATATATGTTTGCTTATAACCTTACTTTTGTTCCATTCTATACAAAACTGTCTGACGAACGGAACGTGAAAGTCTGCGTAACAGTTTTTGAGATATTTTTGCTGCTTTTTAATAAAGTATGTATATAAAGAGAACGATTTAATTTATTGAATATTTCAGAAAAGAATTATGTAGGGAATAGAGTTCTAGAATATTTTAGAGAAGGTATGCAAATAGGAATTCGTCTCGTCCTGAAATAAGTTGTATTCACCAACGATCTGAAACCAGATCGTGATATCATCAGAAAGTGAATTTTTTTTTACGATTTTCACTGCTATGGACATCTGAGAGCAATTTATTAGCACTTGTATCTAATTTTGGCACAGGGACAGCAATTTTCAAGGGATGAGAAATCAATTACATGGAGCCTATTACATGACCAGTACTTGATTATTCGCAGGCGGAAGGATAAAAGGCAATAGTGACCTCGGCGAAATTTCAACTCAGAAGGTAGAAAGCCGGAGGAAATGCTGCTAAGCTTTCTATCTAATTTACTGGCGATTCTGTCAGCTCGTCGCCTTAAAATATTGTAATAATCTTTTCTACCCACACCACAAAGAAGAACGAAATGCCGCCAGGCGTATTTTTCCGGTGTGCTAACGATTCAGCTAGCTTGACACCTTATATAGCAACAATAACGTGCTTTATTTAATCACAAGGACACAGATTTATAAACAAAGGTGAACGAGATTGGGTAACGTTCATGTGTTAAGTACACACGTTGTTATAAACAAGTAGTGTTAAGTAAATAAATTTACTCGGAATATAACCTCATGGACGTAAGCGACATCTTTAGCGAACCAAAACAGAATCGGTCAACAAATAAGACTCATGGACATTAAAATGATGTAAGTTGAAATGAATGTGTTTGAAAAACGAGACTGTAAAAGTCAAAACGAGATGGTGGACAATGGTAGCCAGGAGCTTACCTCTAATGCGTGCGATACTTTTACTGACGTAGACTAATAATACAATAATGAAACAATTTTCTCAGTTCTTAATTTGTCCAGACAAACTATCAGCTGTTTATGTAAGCGTGTAATTAGAATGAAATGGAGCAAAACATGACATATTATAGATTCTCGCTTTCACTATCATAGCTTCCTGATAATGTTAATCACGCCAATACGTCCTACTAACAAACAATGTAAACTTCGTAATAGCGCATATGCGTGCATATATATATATATATATAATGTAAACTTCGTAACAGTGTATATGCGCGCATATATGTAACTGTTTGTGTGCGTGTGTGTGCAAAATTGTATGTATATTTATGTCTCTTACTTTCGTTCTCTCTCTCTCTCTCTCTCTCTCTCTCTCTCTCTCTCTCTCTCTCTCTCTCGGTATACATACATACATACATACATATATATATATATATATATATATATATATATATGTGTGTGTGTGTGTATGTGTGTCTCTCTCTTTTTATTCATCTGTCTATCGTTATCTATTTGTACATTTATCTATCTATCCATCTATCTATCTATCTATCTATCTATCTATCTATCTATCCATCTATCTATCTATCTATCTATCTATCTATCTATCTATCTATCTATCTATCTATCTATCCATCTATCTATCTATCCATCTACATACCAAAAGCAATTATTGAAAATACAAACAAGAAGCACATATCATACAGACTTATCAACAAGAAAACGAAGCGACCGGAGAGTTTCTCCACCCAAAAAATTGAGATTTGTCTCAAACCGATATGGCCCTTTCAAAGTCATGTTACTTGGGGACGAAAATTTGCCACGGTCCTAGTACGCTTTAAGAGCGAACAGTTAGCGAAGGAATTTTCAACACTCTCTCTCCACACAGATGACTTGGTGATGATACCGAGTTATCTTGGACAGAGAGTGACGAAGGTGACAGTAAAGAATGTCCCTTCACAAGTGGAAACCCAGTGGATAGTAGGTTCTATATGCCTCGAAATGGAGGAGGCAAATATATTAGAAATTGCTACTGCAGAGGAGAAAAACTGGGAAGGGGGAAAAAAAGTCGAAGTCCTCCTCCATATCACTGAAGAGGAGTGCCAAAAGATCCCCACACACATCCAACTGGCAAAGGACCACAAGTTATATGTAGTGGTGGAAGGAAGGCGGCCACGTTGTTATGTATGCGGCAGCGAGGCACACCTCAAGGACAGTTGCCCAACCGCCGCCAACCAAAAAAAGCAACAAGGGCAACCACCAAAACCCGGAAAAAAAACCCTACTACCAACACCACCATCAACAATCAAAACAAGAGAAACACAAGCAACACTGGCAACTGAGAAGACAACAGCATCTGCAAAAACAACAAGTGAGGAAGCAGGGGAAAAGAAAGAAAATTCCAAGACTGTTTCCCCCTCCCCCACATCACACACACCTCACACAAATAACAAGCCATCAGCACCAACAAAAACAGCAACACAACCACTCACACAAGCACACACAGACGCTCACAATTTGCCCCTACCCCCTTCCGATTCCTCAGAACCTTCGTCGGAAGATGAAAGTAATGAGGAATGGCAAATAGCCCAGAAAGGAAGGAGGAAGAGGAGCAAGAAAAGAAAAGCAAACACAAACAAAGCAGGGAGATACACAACTCCCGAAAACACTCCAGACACCAACACAAGCACACACAACTACAACACAAGCAACAAAACCCCAAAAGCAAGTACACACACAATGCTCACTGCCATCAACACAAAAAACTCAGAGTTGATGGAATACATCAACACAAAAACAAACATAACAAACGAAGACATAAAAACCAGCAACCACCCATACACAACACCGCCAGAACACATCAAAATACTACACATAACACCAACCCTGCACCACACACTAAAATCTATTTTTCCAAAGGCAGTTGGCAAATGCCAAAAATACCTGGCGAAAAAACTATATAGTGATCTCCTCGAAGAAAACCCGAAGGAGGAGACACAAAAACTCTCAAACGGTAAGTGACTCTCTTTATAAAACTTTAACACTCAAATCAAAATGATGCTCAAGATTGGTTGTGTAAATGCGCGTGGCTTGGGGTCCCCTTGGAAACAAGGGTACCTCCTAAATGACATAAAGTCACATAAACTAGAAATCATAGCCATAAGCGAGACCAGACTCCATGATACGCGGGCCCTATCGTCCATGTTTGGCAGACAGTTTAACATTTATTTTTCTCCCTGTCTGCCGAGAATGGGCGGTAGTGGCACGGCGGTACTCTTTCGCAAGAGTCTGGATCTCGAAGTAAAGACAGTATTCATAGACCCGGAGGGTAGATTGGTTGTTCTGGATGTCGATGGCAGCGATGGGTGTGCTTTTCGACTCATATCAGTATACGCACCACCTTTAACAGGTAGGCCGGATTTCTTTCGACGTCTAGAAGTATTCCTAGGAACGTCTCGTCCTTTACTTTTAGTGGGGGATTGGAATGCTACCTTGGACACGCATCTAGACTATGTTGGCAGAGATAGGAATAGACGGGGATGCAAATGCCTCAAAGACCTGCTCAGACGCTTTCAACTGTCTGACAGGTACCGACTCGATTACCCGAATGCGCCAATGTGGACATGGACAAACCGCATCGGGTCGTCGAGATCGTATCTAGATAGAATACTGTGTAGGAGAGTAGATAGAGATAGCATAGGGTGTCCACAATTTCACATAGTCAGCTACACGGATCACAAACTTGTGACGTGTACGCTAGACTTAGATAAGACACATAGGCAGGGCTCCGGTTACTGGAAACTAAACGCGTCTTTCCCGTCGAGACCAGTTTTCAGAGACCGGATTAGCACGTTAGTAAAGAGGGCTTTGACAGGAGCCATCATCAATAACAAATGGTGGTTTGCCCTCAAGAGAGCAATAAAAGCGGAAGCGGTTAGGTATAGCAAAGCACTAGCCATAGACAGAAACAGAGTAGAGGGTGAACTAGTTAAGAAGCTAGAAGAGGCAATTAGAAGTGGCATCGCATCCGACGTTTTGGCGGAGAGGTTGGCCCTTGACCAACACTTCAACGCCAAACACGAAGGGTGCGTTGTCAGGGCTAGGATGCGTGCTCTAAGAAACGAAGGTGTTGGAGCCGCACGAGAGGCCCGGGTGGCGGAGGCGCAACAGGGCAACAAAGCCACCATTCGGTCTCTGGTGGACGAACAGGGGCGCGAACTGCTCGAGCCAAGCAAAATGTGTGAGGCCTTTCAGCGGCACTTTGCTCGACTGTTTGGGACGAATGGCGAGCGAGAACGCAGGGTGGACTTCAGTGCCTACCTGCACAGCCTGCCACGACTCTCGGCAAGAGAGGCGGAGTGCTGCGAAGGTGCCATCACGGCGGCGGAAGTGAGGGACGCGATGGCGGGATGCTCGAGGGACAAATCTCCGGGTTTGGATGGTCTGCCCTACGAGCTTTACAACTGTAAGCCAGACTTGTTTGGAGACGTCTTGGTGGCGGTGTACTGCAACTGGCAGCAAAACGGGAGCATTCCCGGTTTTGTGAGTCGAGGAGCCGTAACGCTGCTGAAGAAAGATCCAAACAAGGGGGACGTCATAGATAACTTTAGGCCCATCACTCTGCTCAATGCAGACTTGAAAATTTTGGCCAAGGTGTTAGCCAAGCGGTTGGCGCTTGTCATCGAGAAACTGATCGGCAAGGCGCAAACGTGCGCGGTGCCGGGCAGGAGCATCCATGACAACCTCCATCTGATGCGCTACATCATAGAGAGGGTAGTTAAGGAACCTGGCATGGGTGGGGCCCTGATCAATTTAGATCAATCGAAAGCTTTCGATAGGGTAGACCATCAATACTTGGAGGCTGTCCTCATAGCAGCCGGCTTCGGTCCCATTTTCCGCGGCTGGATGGCTGCCTTGTACAGAGGCATCCGTTCGGTAGTTCGCGTCAATGGGCATCTATCAAGACCCTTCGACATTGCACGTTCGGTCCGTCAGGGATGCCCCCTCTCGTCGCTTCTGTACGTGTTGACTCTCGAGCCACTACTGCGGAAGCTGGCGACGCTGAGGGGCATCCCGCGAGAGTTGGGATGCGGGACGAGCGTGTCGGCATACGCGGACGACGTCACCGTCATAGTGTCTAGCCAAAAGCACATCGAGCTTGTCGGCGAGACACTGAGAGACTACGAAGCGGTAACGGGAGCGAAAATCAACCGGGATAAGTCAGTGGGCTTGCGGCTCGGCACCTGGAGAAGCAACCCCATGCCGTCAAGTAGCGCCTCCGTCGTGGGACGTTGGACTGACGGTCCGGTTGAGATGCTCGGGGTCTGGTTTGGTCCAGACCTCCAAACGGAGAAGAACTGGGACGAGATAACGAGAAGGGTGGCCACTCTAGCCCGGCAATGGGCCGAGAGGAAGCTTTCCCTGAAAGGTCGGGCGGAGGTGGCGAACACGTACATCGCGTCCGTCATCTACTACCGCCTGACCGTCGTTCCTTGTCCCGACCCTACCATCACCAAACTGGAGCGCATCCTCTTCCGCTTCTTGTGGAAAGGAAGCGTTCCGATGGTTAGGCGATCCGTTTGCTGCCAACACCCATTAAAAGGAGGACTGGGCATGCCGTGGTTGATGATGCGCAGACACGCGCTGAGACTGCGACATCTCCGGCTCTACGTAGACAGCGGTGAACAGGTGTGGTCACCGTTTGTGCGGCGCGCTTTCCCGCAGCTCGTCTCCATGACCGAACTGCAGTCATGGATCAAGAAGAGGCCGAGGAAGGGCGAATGGCACCGCGAGTGTCGCGCTGCTCTTCGGCAACTCCAACAACCCGGGTCAACCTTGAGCGACTGCATCACAACTAACGCATTCTATAGTGGATTAGTGGAGGGAAGGTACGACGACGATCTCGGGGCGAACCTGGGCGTCGACGAGGAATACCTGACCCGCCTGTTTAAGACGACCTTCGGGCCGGGACCTATGGACAACTTCCAGAGATCCCTGGCCTGGCAGTGCTATCGAGAAGCACTACCCGTTCGGGATAAGCTCTACAGGCATGGCTCGAGAAACACGGGGCCGACCTGTCCGAGATGCCGGCAGAGCGACGAAACCGTTCTGCACGCACTCGTACAGTGTCCCACCATTTCCGAGCTGTGGGCTTACGTCGAACAACTGCTATCGCGTGTGGGACGAGTCGGTCTATCAGCCGAGTCTATCGTGAATATTGTCGCGCCTCCTTCCTTTAAACGGGAAGGAAGAGCTATTTTCATCGTACTTGTGGCTATGGCGAAAGAATGTGTATGGTGGACGCGTCTGAAAGGTCTAGAGACAAAGACTTTCCTCTCTGGGCAATCTCTCATCAACTTCTTCAAGTATCACCTGAAGAGGAAGTTGAGAGTAGAAAGGGAAGTCTTGTCTAGTGAATGCTTCAAAAAAAGATGGGTGAATGTAGCAAGGATGGCACGTGTGAACGACGGAGCCATCTTGAGCATAACCCTATGAACAAGAAAAAAAAATAAAACAAAAAGGCAAAAGAGAGTCACTTACTGTTATAGTTTCTTCAATGAGAATATTGACCAAGGTTACCGTGGTCTTTTCCGTGGGCTTTTCCTTCCACGGCTAAACCTAAACTGTCCTCCCCTCTTTTTACACGAGAACATTACTGTGTGATACACGATCCCTATTGATCGGCCTTTCCTTTTCTTTTTTTTTCGATCCCTTTTGATCGAACTGCCCCTTTTTCCCTTCCTACGATCCCTTTTGATCGACACCACCAATTTTTTTTTTTTTTTTTTTTTTTTTTTTTTTTGTCCTTCCTTCCCCCTCCCAAAAAGAAAAGCTCTACATTGTATTTGTCCCATCTTCGTTGAGCCCTGTGTGGCTAATAAAAGAAATGTATCTATCTATCTATCTATCTATCTATCTATCTATCTATCTATCTATCTATCTATCTATCTATCTATCTATCCATCTATCCATTTATCTATTCATCTATCCCTCTATCTATCTATCTATCTATCTATCTATCTATCTATCTATCTATCTATCTATCTATCTATCTAGATAGATAGATAGATGGATAGATAGATGGATAGATACTGGTGTGTTTGTATGTGTATGTGAGTATTTATGTGTGTGCGTGTATATGTGAAAATGTGTATATGACAAAGGAGTACACTCTTAGCAGGTCGACATTATTCGTGTGTATTAAGATGATTAGTAAGTGAAGTGTTTATTTGTATTGCATGTATAACTACTATACAACATATGTGTGTGTGTGTGTGTGTTTTTGCATGAATGTGTGTGCGCGCGTGTGTCTGAGTGTGCATGTATATATGTATCTCCTTCCTTTCCCGAGCGTCCAATAACACTATCCGTATCACGTCCTCACTTTGTTGTTTTTTTGTTATTGTTTTTTTGTGTTTTTTTTTGAACCTATATATATATATATATATATGTGTGTGTGTGTGTGTGTGTGTATTTTTATATAGCTAGCTAGTAGCTAGATAGATAGATAGGTGCATGCATACATACAGATATGCATATAACATATACATACATATACGCCAGCCTCTGGATGTGTGTAAACACGTGTCAGCGTGTGTGTGTATGCGTGTGTGTGTGTGTGTGGGTGTGTGTTTGTGTGTGTGTGTGTGTGCATGTGTGTGTGTGTGTGTGTGTGTGTGTGTGTACGTGTGTGTCTGTGTGTGTGTGTGAGTACGTATGCATGCGCACAAATGTGGACTAAACATTTCCGCTTGTTTGTTTTACCTGTTGTCTATGCTTTTTCTTCCATTTCAATCGTAACGCCATGCAGAAGATATTTTGATCACATTTACTCGCTTATACATCTTCGAGCGACCACCTTCTCCGCTCATTTTATCTCTCATTTACTCTCTTTGACTCTTTTCGTTTCCATCTCGTTTCTTCGTCATCAATTCTCTTTCTGATTTAGTTTATTTTTTTGCAATTGTCTGTCCCCTCTCCCGTTCCTGTTCTCTGACCAATTCTATTTTTCCCTTCATGTATTTCTGTTTTCTCTTTCAGTCTTCTAATCACATATTTGAGTTCGATTCCGTCTGTCTGATATGGAACTTGCTACAGATACATTCTTTCTTCGTCCTCTCTCTCACCTCTCTCTCACCTCTCTCTCTCACCTCTCTCTTTCTCTCTCACCTCTCTCTCACCTCTCTCTCTCACCTCTCTCTCACACCTCTCCGTTAACTATTAATGGTGAGATTCTACAGGATATATTTTCTCGGTAAACTTTCTTTACCGTGAACCTTCTTCGCGGTGAATTGATGGCGGTGAACTTGCCCGGTGGTAAACCTACATGTAATCAGATTTTGACAGAAGAAAGAAATCATTTCGAGTTTTGTATTGAAATATATTCTTTTCTGCTCTAGGCACAAGGCCTGGAATTTCTGGGGAGGGAGCCAGTTGATTAGATCGACCTCAGTACACAACTGGTACTTAATTTATCGACTCCGAAAAGATAAAAGGCAAAGTCGACCTCGGCGGAATTTAAACTTAGAACGTAATAGACGAAATACCGCCAAGCATTTCGCCCGACGTTCTAACGTTTCTGCCAGCTCGCCGCCTCATATTGAGATATACTGCAGTCTGTTTCTCTTTATGAAGGTCTCACCCGTGTAGAACCGTCAATTACGCGTACTACAAGAGTATATACGAGTTATTTCAACAAAATTCCATGTTATATTAGACTAATGGCTACAATACTGGGTAACATTATCCAAAATGTCCTTTTCATAATTGTTGAGAATTCGATGCAAATTCAGCGCCTTTTTTACGGGAACGAAAATTATTTCCATTATAGGTTTGTTCGTTCTAACTACAACCTAAAATTATTGGATATTACTATAAAATTCCATTCAGTCATACTTTAATAATTACACACACACACACATACATGTGTGTATATGCATATATACGTATACACACATATATATATATATAAATGCATGTATAAAAATAACTACATATACACGCATTTAGAGACATATACTCACAGCCACATGCACACACACACACACACATACACACACA
>NC_142940.1:48795301-48805301 GCF_046866305.1 Octopus bimaculoides | reverse complement strand
ATCTCCCTTGTACCTTTCCTTCTATCCCTTCCTCTCTCTCCCTCTCACTAGCTCCTCGCTTAAATCTTCAACTCCTGTGCCCCTTACCTCTCTCTTTCCCTTCCACGTGACCGGTGTTCAGCCAAGCATAATTTTTCTTTCTTGGCCCGACCACCGTCCGTTCACCACCTCTAATTTTCCTGTATCCTGACTTTCATCTATATTTGTGCCTCAAGGCTTTTACTCCACACGTCAGATCAACTTGATTCGTCCTTATTAGTCGAAAGACACCTGTTGTTATGCTCTTGTTGTTTGTATATGTAATCGTGTAATATTTCCTCCATTTTCTGGGGTTTTCTTTTGTCTGTGTTGTACACAATCGCTTGCTTTCTTCCAAAAATTTAATGCTCTTAACTTAGATTTTTGGGGCCAGTCAACTTTGTACAGTCTCTAGTGCAACTGGTCGAAACTGTAAAGATAATTTGGAAACTTGACTGATAAATAGAAGGCCATGAATGATCTGTGTTTTGTATTGTCTATCTGTCCGTATATGTTTATTGTCGTCTGTTACGTTCTTATTCTATTTTTTGGATTTATCATAAGACAGACTTTTTCCTCCACGGTAACTGCAGTGTATTTGCCTTTTAGCAGTTGAAATGTGTCTGTCACATATTTCAGCTAGCCTAAATTCTACTGATATATATATATATATATATATATATATATATATATACACGGGGTTGGCCCAAGGTCACCTGGCAGTAAATCAAAACAATTTCATTCCATGATTAAAACGAAAAATTATTTTATATGAGATGTCGCTAATAAATAGGCAAATGTTACGAAACAAAACGGTCATTTTAACTCACAGCATTCAATTATTAAACATTTATAATTGGAATGAATAAATAGAATTGAATATTAATTATTTGTGAAATTTTGATTTACTCTCGGGTGACTTTTGGCCAACTCTGTATATGCATACCCCCCCGCCACACACATAAACACACACATTTATATCAGTGACATACTTTCACGCACATTCTGTCTACAAACTTCGTTCGCAAGCCAATGGTCGACCTTGGGGTTGAAGTGGGACTGAATCCTAAACCACATCGTAGCAGAGCGAGCTTCTTAAACACACAGGTCTTCATATTTTAAGATTTCAGGGAAATTTTTTCTACTATTTTCAGCAGATCAAGCGAACACATTGAGTTTATTTCTTTTGTATATTTTGATGTTTTGCAACAGATCAGTTCAGATCCAAGAGCCTTATTATGAAATGTAATCTACCTATGATGATTTATATCTTTTTTCGTATGTTGCTTTCTACTACACTTCACATAATGTTGATACTTCTAAGAGGTATGGAACTTATAGTAGCTCGCATTTAACTTCGGTGTATATTACATACAATATAATATATAATATAATATGATATAGAATAATATAATATATATGATATAATACAATATAATACAATATTACATTAATTTATATTACATTACATTATATTATATTATATCATATTATATTATATATATACATATATATATATATATATATATATATATATATATATATATATATATATATATATATATATATATATATATATATATATATATATATTATATTATATCATATTATATATATATATATATATATATATATATATATATATATATATATATATGGGAGAATATACAAATAATAACAACAGACGAGGACAGGTGGTGTAAATAACAAAAGTATATATTAGTATGACGCTCGGGAATACGGAAAGTCTTTGACGTTTCGAGCTACGCTCTTCAACAGAAAGAATACGGAGACAAGGAGAAAAACACGGAGAAAAAAAAATTGAATAGTGTTCAGTCAACGGTCAATCATAATAATGGCCGATCACATATATATATATATATATATATATATATATATATATATATATATATACAATAGAAATGCATGTATTATGGAAGGCTAGGAATTGAGAAAGAATTGGTTATTATTTGTAATAGACTGAACGGCCGCATAAACGGTTCCTTACTAGCACCTAGCATTCCGTTTCGTCGTGATGTAGAATTGTGCTTAAACATGCATATTTAAAAAAAAAATTACGAACGCAACTGAGGCTGTGTAGTTAAGACGGTTATTTCGCTACCACAAGAATCCATGTTCGCTCTCACTGCGTGGCATCTTTGACATTTGTCTTCTCACTACAAAAATATAACAGCTCTGAAGAAAGCCTTTGTCGCATCATGGGATCGTCTAAGTAAAGATGACATCCAGCGTTCGTGTGACTCCGGGCTCGGTCGTCTTCGGGTGATTGTGAAGGATAAAAGCAGACATATTGAATGTAACGTACCTTAATGTGTTACATGACCATATTTTATGAAATCCCGAAGACATCGTGTGTTGATATGCTCTTTACTAAAAATTAAGACTAAAAATTAATCGTGAATTCTTTACGGTGCACCATGTAAAACCTGATATTGACCAGAGACTTGTCAGAGAAATCTGTAATACAGAATATCAGTGAAGAGTCCCGTGTGTGTGTGTGTGTGTGTGTGTGTGTGTGTGTGTGCGCATGCGTAATTCCCAATGTGCATTATATCGGCAAAAGTGTTAAAAGTTGCCACAACAACTTTTCGACTGGTATTTTCGGTCAAGAATTATTTTTGAAATATATGTTTCATCCGAGTTGTACGGATGTTTTCTTTTCTTTTTTTTTTTGTTACTCTCGCCATCATAAATGTAATGAATAATGGATTGCTCGATAAAAGCATGTGAAACATGTTTCTTCTATTCATACACAGCTCTATATAAAGCAAATAAAACAATGAGGACCTGACAAGTTTTTTTTTTTTCAAGCTCTTCTCCAAGGTCTTAGCAATTACCTTCCTACTACTTTTATTTGTGGGGTATTGAATCACTATTGATTTCCGGATGTGCTTAGATAGACACTCTGGAAGCGATTTCTCTTGCCAAATCTAGAATAATTTGATGGTAAGATTTAAACACTGTGCTGCAATTTTCTCCTTTCCACTCCAATATCATTGCAATTTGGTCTAAATTTGGTCTTCCCTATCTCCTGTTAGTGATACACAACTCGAACCAATGAGGCAGGTAACTCAACGTTGGCGCTCTACCGGATATAAATTGCAGACGAACCTCCTCCTTAAATTCAAACCCTCTCGCCTTAAATTGGAAAGGGAGAACATTATATAGCATTATATTAGATGTATAATATCTGAATAAACATTAGGTTGGTCACGAATGAAAAGTCTATGATCCTATTAATCCGCTGAATTACGATACACAATAACATAACCAAGATATCTTATGCATTATGCTTCTGTTAATAAACATCTCTGCTCACTTGTCTATAATCGAAGCTTCTTTCTGAAAAATGATTCCTGTAGAATCGACTTTTACTATCAACCAGTTATCTCATAGCGGTATTAAACAAGGACTGTGTCTGTGACGATTACGATAATATCAACACAGCCTAGTTTACTCCTGATACACTGTTTCTATTGCTCGTTTCTCTAAGTGCATCATTTAAGCTTTAACTCCCACTGCACTATTTTAACCCGTATCTGTATCACAAAGATGAGACTTACTCTCAATTCTAGAAACATTTAGTATTGCCCAGTTAGTGACCTTCAACTATCTGAATTCCTTCCATTACAGAAACAAAACTCTATAACTTCAACTATCTGTATTCTTTCCGTTACGCCAGCAGGACTTTCTATCACATGTCTGGAGCGTCGCGTCAAATATATGCACATGCGTATTAAATTGCATCTTGTGACTGAGTGACATGCACTCACCAACATGCTAGAGCTAATTTATAGCACATTTTATTTCCGTACAGACTCTGAGCATCAGTAAAACAGTTGCAGCATAACTGAATTAATAAACTGTTGAATATATCAAATAGCATCATACCAACATTTGTACTCTCTAGACTCTGCCCAAAACCTATTCTTTATTCACACTTGACAACAACGGATGAGTTAAGAATGTTTTGAGCAAATCTCATGAACCTAAAGGATATCTAACGAAATCTTGCAAAAATTTCGTGAATGAACTGTTACTAAATTTGTTTGAGTATTCGCCAAACTTGATTAAATTTTGTCGGACTTAAATTAATCCTTTCTCAAATTGAATCGTTGCTTGCAGCATTTGGAGAAATTCTTTAGAGATGCGAATGTCACATGAAGACATTGAATTTAACTGTTGCGTTATTTGATGAACCATTTTTGAAATGACTATAAGACATTATGCCACTAAGAAAGTACATGAACATATATATTTCTAATGTGTCGAAAAAATAAATGACTGCTACAGTTACATGGTTTTGCCATAGGTCTTCAATACAAGTCTATTATCATAAATGACATTTCATTACTTTGTAATAACGATTTCAAATAATAATCATCATCACTGTTGTAACAAAAATGGTGTCTTTAGATACAAAGGGAAATTTCCACAATGTTGCATATAATATCGGTTTCAAATTTTGGCACAAGACCAGCATATTTAGAGGAGGGGCTAAGTCTATTATATGGACACCAATGTTCAACTGGTCCGTACTTTTTCGACCCTGAAAGGATGAAAGTTAAAATCGAGCTCAGCGGAATTTAAAATCAGAATGTGAAGACGGACGAAATGCCGAGAAGCATTTTGTCCGTCGTTCTGCCATCTCACTGGCATTTTTACTTCAACTCGCCGCCTTTTAACGTGGCATAGAATATCGTCAACGATTATGGTGGATCACGCCGCAAAAAAAAAAAAATGTACAGTTGACTGCTTATCATGGATTCACTCACCAGCACTAGTTTAAAACTCTAGTGCTCTAATCTGAACTCCGTTTGTGAGAGAGTACCCTTTCCGACTTTTCTACTATTACCATATTAGCTACTGTCTTTCGTGAGCAGATGATCGCGTTACAGGTGGCGCTATTAAGTTAGACATGGTCTAGACCAATCTTTAGTCGAAACATATCTAAGTTTATCTAAGTTTATATCCACTAACATTACTCGTTCTTTTACTCACCTCGCAGACTTTCTGCTTTCTTGCAGTCACCACCTCGCACGTCTCTCACACATCGGTACTGAATACTAGAAGGAACAGCATACATACAATCCCGTCGAACCACACAACTATCAGAAATCACACTGCGTATGCTCGTTATATACGAACACTTACACTATATACCGCTGTTCTGTATAAATAACCATACAATATACTCTCAATCTTTGGAAATATCAATAAGGTATACTATAATTCTGTGAAAATACCAACAGCGCATACATTAGCCCAGTGAAAATACCTACAGTGTATGCACAGTAAATCTCTCTCGTTTCAGAAGATCAATTTTTGCACCATTTCGTTTTTCTCATTTTCTCTTTTTATTTAAAATTTCTTTTTATGCTTCTGAATTTTGAGTTGCCTTGACAACCTAGTAAAGTTGCTTTGAATAATTAATTCATTTAGTAGGCACAACACACGTACAATCTCTCGTGCGAACAGCCATATAGACATACAACCAAACTCAAAGGGATCCGATAACACATATATACATAGCATACACATTTTAATGGCCGTCACAATCTTCTTACAACTTCTCGTTATTCTACTCAGTGATTACTCATATACACAAAACCTGAAGTAAGCAATACATGTGTAAAGCAGTAAACACATACTATGCTCTCTTCCTCCATCTCATTGTCTCTCTATCTGTCTGTCTCCCTCCCCCTCTCTCTCTCTCTCTCTCTCTCTCTCTCTCTCTTCGCACGTATATGCACGCAAATACATAGACACATAAAGAACCCAGACAGAAATATGCGTTCATACATATATATATATATATATATATATATATATATATATATATATATATATATATATATATATATATATATATATGTGTGTGTGTGTGTGTGTGTGTGTGTGTGTGTGTATATATATATATATATGTATATATATATATATATATATATATATATATATATATATATATATATATATATATATATATATACATATATATATATATATATACACGTCTTACTTCGGGGATGGGGAACAGGTTTCTTATTTGATTGACGTGAGCATTTGCTTATCATCTTATGTAAGTACTTAAAAGGTCTTCAGTCTTACGCGAACACCCCCCCCCCCCCCCACACACGCCCCCACGCACCCCCCACACCGGCACCCCCCACACACACTATAGCTATAGAGGTAAAGACATGCATGCACATAAATTCATATGCATGCATGTTTATGCTTATATGCATACGTGTGTGTAACTGCATTGTTACCTTTTTTATGTTTGTGTACGTAGAAGTATATATATATATATATATATATATATATATATATATATATATATATATATATATATATATATATATGAATATATGTGTGTGTGTGTGTTTACATATATATCAAAATATCTATTTATCTCTTTATCTATCTATCTATCGCTCTCTCTCTCTTTATATATGTATATATATATATATATATATATATATATATATATATATATATATATACTTTATTTAAAAGCAGCAGAAATATAACAAAAAAACCGTTACTCTGAGTTTCACGTTCCCGTTCATCGGACAGTTTTGTTAGAACCCTAACAAAACTGTCCGATGAACGGGAACGTGAAACTCAGAGTAACGGCTTTTTTGTTATATTTCTGCTGCTTTTAAATAAAGCATATTACTCTACCTCTGGTATTTGAGTACTCTTTTTTCCACCTTGTTGCACATTTCATGTGCTTACTCCGGTATATATATATATATATATATATATATATATATATATATATATATATATATATATATATATATATATATATATATATATTAATATTCAGCAGAAGTAAGATGTAGGCATATGTATGCATATACGCATATGTACATATTTGTTTATATATAAGTAAGCATGTATTTATATAATGTATACACACATACGCACACACATACACACACACACGCACGCACACAAACACACACCCACACACACACACATTCAGACACAGACACATATATATATGATACGAGCAAAGCCAAATAGATATTCGTTGAAATATATGTAGATATATGCATATTTAAATACATGGATATGTGCCAATAGAATGAGTAGTTACATGAATGGAAACAATGCGAGATCTTTTTGAATTAACACGGCTAAGATTGTTTAAAAAGGTAAACCTCCATTCTCTCTCTCCTCTCGCTCTCTCTCTCCCGTCTCTCTCTCTCTCTCTCTCCCGTCTCTCTCTCTCTCTCTCTCTCTCCCGTCTCTCTCTCTTTTCCCCTTCCCCTTTCACTCTCTGCATGTGCGTGCATATATGTGTGTGTATGTGTGTGTGTGTGTGTGTGTCTGTCTATCTATCCATCCATCCATCCATTTATCTATCTATCTATCTATCTATCTATCTATTTATCTCTGTCTGTCTGTCTGTCTGTCTGTCTGTTTGCCTATCTATCTATCTATCTATCTATCTATCTATCTATCTATCTATCTATCTATCTATCTATTGGTGTGTTAACGACCATGTAACTTAGCAATTCGGCAAAACAGACCGATAGAATAAGTACATGGCTTACAAACAATAAGTGTTGGGGGTCGATTTCTGCAACTAAAAATCTCTTTAAGCCAGTGCTCCAGCATGGCTGCTGTGAGATAATCGAAACGAGTAAAAGAGGTAAAAGAGAATATACAGTAAGCGCGCGCGTGCACACACACACACACACACACACACACACACACATACGCGTGTGCCGTGTGTGTATGGGTGCTTGTTCGTATGTGTTTGTGTGTGTATCAGTGTATGTGTGTGTTGGCAAACGTTTGCGTTTGCAAAAGAGCAAAATGGTTTGCAACGCATAAATATAATGTGTTCCTTATTAATATTTGTAATTTGAGTGTTGAGAGTATGACATTGCTACTTGTTCAAAATGCCCGAGCCAGGGGAAGAGTGTGTGCAAATATAGGCAGAATTATTCGCAAACACAGCGAAATATGATTATTGATCGAGAACTGAAGACCCACATAAAACTGTGATTAAATTCGTTTAACGTTTATTTATTCTGTTATGGTATACAGAATCATAATGTATTTAATTAATCACATGTAATATGATATTTTTTATGTCATTAATATCATAGATGTTAAACAAATGAAACAACGAAGATAAATGCCTGTTAATAAATTTATACTTCTGATAAATCAGTGATTATTTTCGGTATATGGAAACTTTTCTCTGTATGGCAAATCAGTTATGTGTAAAATTAACTATTTAGCTAACATTATGGAGTTGAAAATTCTGCCATAAGCATGATTGAAAACGTGTATATATATATTTGAATTTTGGATCATCTTTGATAGCGTAAAAATAGCGTAGTAGGTCACTGACATATAAAAGTCTCGACTTCCTGGGATTTAAATGTAACTGGGTGTGTGATATATAATGAACCATAGGCTTATAGCGACGTGGTTAAATGAATGCAATGTGCCTTAAGCCCTGGTAACACTATGTCTTCTGGTTAACATAGATCAGAATGAATATCATTAAGAAAATACAAAGACAAGTTTAAAATGACTGCACTGCAACATCTATTTCCGACGCTAAAGTGAAAGACATCAATTGGCATAACAAGCGTTGGCACTCCGTCAGTTACGACGACGAGTGTTCCAGTTGATCTGATCAACGGAACAGTCTGCTCATGAAATTTACGTGCAAGTGGCTGAGCACTCCACAGACACGTGTACCCTTAACGTAGTTCTCGGGGAGATTCAGCGTGACACAGTGTGTGACAAGGCTGGTCCTTTGAAATACAGTTACAACAGAAAGAAGAAGAAAGAGTGAGAGAAAGTTGTGTTGAAAGAATACAGCAGGATTCACCACCAGCCCCTGCCAGAGCCTCGTGGAGCTTTAGGTGTTTTCGCTCAATAAACACTCACAACGACCGGTCTGAGAATCGAAACTGCGATCCTAAGACCGCAAGTCCGCTGCGCTAATCACTGGACCATTGCGCCTCCACTGACATAACAAGTATAACTCGGTTAAAAACATTGCATGGATTGAAAATGTTTCTTGAAGTTGAAGATAAATGCTGGATAAAACGTAAAACATGGCGTCAAACATCCTAGTTACAAATGTCTTCTAGCTGAAGCTACAAAGTAGTATAAACTGCTTTCATGTCGAAGATCAAATCTCACTTATAATAAACTCACCCCACTAAAAAATTAGGGTCACTTAAATAGCTGTTGGAAAGCTTAGCTAGTCTATCAGGTTAAGGGGTGGACAGTCTACGTAAAGCCAAATGGACTTGACCATCACGTGATGAACCAAAATGGGTATGTAAAAGTAAAAAGGCACAATGTGGGTAGCTAAAAGTAAAGAGTGAATATACTCCTGCTTCAGACTCATAGGACCGGTTTCGCGGTTTTTTTAAACCCATATATTCCTCATTGGACTGTCACATTGGAGTTTATTCGCTCAATAAACTCTCACAAGGCCCGGTCTGGGAATCGAAACCGCGATCCTCCGACCGCGAGTCCGCTGCCCTAACCACTGGGCCATTGCGCCTCCACAATACACGCATATATAAACAGTTATATGGGCAGATGAATGTCATTGTGAGTGTGTGTTCGATTGTGCGTGTATGTGCGCCAGTGTGTATGTGTCTGTGTGTACGTGTGTGAGCACGCAGATGGGCGCTTCTGTATACGTGTGTTTGCGTAAATGGACACATGAACATACTATCAATTTCACCTCCCTTGTGTGAGTTTATGCTTGCATGCGCACCCTTGTATACACGTATACATCAGTGGGTAGAATCCGGATACAGTTTACAATATATCTCATGATAAAGAAATAAAAAAGGTGTTGTGTTGTGGTATCATAAATTTCTATAAATTATAATCTGTTTCCTTGTGACTAATTCGGAAGCAAATGTGATTCGTCATCAGTTGCGTCATCATTCCCGCCATTTTACTC
>NC_142940.1:48787801-48792801 GCF_046866305.1 Octopus bimaculoides | reverse complement strand
TCTGTTGGTTGTTTTTCCTCGCATTAGGTACTAAATGTGGTTATTTTGAGAAGTCCAGTGTATGGCATTATTTTTTCTGTAGTAATGTCCATTATATATATATATATATAGATAGATAGATAGATATTACCGAATTTGAATAGAACAGCCTAAGAAATTACAGGAAGTAAATGTTAGAGAAAACGTAGGGAAGGAGATAAAAAGACAAAAACTAAAGTGGAGATAACTACGATATTAATAAATGATGCGTTTCTACATGTCTTTCAGTTTTGTAGAGTGCATTTTGATACATATTTCGTTGTTGTTTCTAGTCGAGCGATACTCATTCCTTAATTCGTAGTCTTTATTGATAATTTGGCATTTTAAATCCAGATCAGCGCTTATTAAACAAAACTATGCTCAAATCATTCCAGCCGTATCCGTCCAGATTGTTTATCTAAAAATACAACGTAAGTTATCAGACTGCATTATCCAGTGTGTATTGTATTTTCTATATTTCGCTTCTGCTTCCTGCAGGCTCAACCACCGCGCGCAGATACTTCCACATTGGCTCAAGGTGGCAGAATTTGGTATTGTTGTTTTTCTTGTTCTTGTTTTGCTGGGACATAGCTGCAGCTAGACACACAAGTTTTCTGGATAGTACTTAGGAGAAGGACAACATCCCTGTTTAGCATTACATTACTAAAAAAAACATGACTCAGCCTCTGACCCCTAGGGGTGTTGTCTTCTCTCTATCTTTCTATCGCTACTATAATGGCATCTGGCCCTTTGAATCTGGCCCTTTGAATCTGGCTGGTCTCGCCCCTGCACCACTCAGACATCCTCAACCTATACGTCGCTCCGTCACTCCACATCTCATTTCCTCTTGTTCCACACAAAATCCTACACCTAATCTTCTGGAACCTTCTCCCAGCTCATTTCTTTCTCGTAATTCTTCTCCTGCAATAGTTTAAACGGAATATTAGTAGCATCAAACTCACATACCACGGACCACCTGTAAAAGAAACAACAAATAAAGAACAAAACTATAAGGGAACATACCTATAATCAACGATATTCCATTGATATTTATTCCATATCTCATTTGATTGCGCATCCAAATATGAGAGTCTCAACCCCATTATTTAACGAAATATCCACTGAAGTTAAGTAGCCTCACACTCTAAACACTAGGACACGCGTTTTGAGAACAATATTGGAGTTATTTTTTCAGTTATATTACACGACGTAAATTTATATTATCGTTTCAAAAATGCAAACGAGTTAGGTTGCAACATATCGTGCAGGAGAAGGCGTCGAGCTGGCAGAAGCGTTAGCACGCCAAGCGCTAAATGCTTATCCATATTTCGTCTGTCTTCATGTTCTGAGTTCAAATTCCATCGAGGTCGACTTTGACTTTCATCTTTTCGAGGTCGATAAATTAAGTACCCCCAAAATTCCGGGCTTTGTGTCCAGAGTAGAAAAAAATATATCGTACAGGTGTGCCTGTGTGGTAAGTAGCTTGTTGACCAACCATATGGTTCCGGTTCCAATCCCACTGCGTGGCACCTTTAAAGGTCTCTTAGTCAAAGAAATCGACCCCAGGACTTATTCTTTGTAAGCCTAGTATTATTCTATCAATTTCTTTTGTCGAACCAACAATGGTTATCAATTGATGGTGAGGGGACAAACACAGACATAAAGACACACACACACATAAACATATATACGACAGGTTCCTATGAGTTTACGTCTACCAAATCCACTCACAAGGCTTTGGTAGATCTGAGGCTATAGTAGAAGCCACTTTCCCAAGGTGCCATGCAGACGGAATGAACGCAGAATCATATGGTTGGGAAACAAACTTATTACCACACAGCCACGCCTGCGCCTAATTCCGCCAAGGTCCATTTTGCCTTTCATCATTTTCGTGTCGATAAAATAAGTACCAGTTGAACACAGGGGTTGCTGTAATCACCTTATGCCTTCCTCTGAAATAGCAGGCCTTGTTCCAAAATTTGAAATCGATATTATGACTATATATTCCGCATAAATATATCTTTTATCATTATGTGTATGAATCATTATTTTTACCTACTATTGAGCGTAAGGAGGCATTAATGTTTACTTCCTAAATGTTCAATACTAAGTTTAGTTGAATAGTTAGCACTGTTTCCACATGACTGCTCAATCTTCGGAGTTCTGAAGTTTAAGCTATTCAGTATACTCGTTGTTGCAATAGCATTAATAAGATTCATTTCATTGTTCGTGTTGTTCCAACTCGTTGCTTCCATTTAGGATCTTATGCCTTTCCTTTGCAATGCTAATGGGGATTTTTATTTCATTCAATTTAGTGGAAGATATACACGTAATTATTTCATATACCCACTTCAATGCTAGGCTTTGTTAGATGAAGCGGCTTTATCAATGAGAATCTTGACATTTGCAAAAAGGCTCCATATTCTAATCGATATGTTCTTAACTAGACCGCCAATAATGGATTTTAGATTGTTAGACAATTTATGGTTTATGAAAAAAAATAATATGTCAAAATTCTTAGGCTGTGTGTTATACCGAGAAAAATAACACCAATACTGTTTTCAAAAGTGCGTGGTCTAGTGGTTCAGAATAGTAAGGTCGTAGTTTCGGTTTGTGGATCGGGCGATATGCTTTGCTTTTCAATAAAATATTCCATTTCACATTGCTCCAGTCCGTTCAGTTTTGAATGAGCTCCAGCAATAGTTGGAAGTTAACCTTGTCACAGATTAGTATCCTGATCAAGGTGGAGTGTCTTAATCTCTGTCATTTATAAGCCTAGAAGACTGGTTTAAGACCGGTATTACGAGTCGTTGTGTTTATGATAGACCTAATAGACAGGTTAAAGATTTTGAAGATTTTTCTAAAGACAAGACAAAAATGTTCATAGCCATTAACAGAAAATCGCTCTGGTGTAAACCACTGCATAAATCGGGACGATTTCGATGTAATTTATCGACTTTTAATATTAAAGAAACTTCGATTGAAATGGAAGAACGCTTGGATATATCAAAATCATACACTTTGAATTTCCTATGCATTTTACGAGAACAAAATGAGCTGGGAGAAGATTCCAGATGACTGGGTGTAGGACTTAGTGAGGGACTAGAGGAAATGAATGCAATATGCGAGGGGAGACGGTGAGACGTATAGATCGGTGATAACCGACTGGTGGAGATGTATGTATGTAGGTGTGTATGCATGTATGCATGCATATATGTGCGTATGCATTATTATACAAGATGAAGTACATTAACTCTGTTCATATTTGTTCTCTAGCCTTATTGTTGCTACTCTTTTGCTTTGGTGAATGACACCTTATAATATACTGCGCTCATTTGTGGTTTCTGTCGTGATGAAATTCA
The DNA here is from genome assembly GCF_046866305.1 of Octopus bimaculoides. Lineage (NCBI taxonomy): Eukaryota > Metazoa > Mollusca > Cephalopoda > Octopoda > Octopodidae > Octopus > Octopus bimaculoides. Next base: position 48,789,421 of record NC_142940.1, on the reverse strand, counting down.
TTTGCAATATTAAATAATAGAATGGTGAGTCTGTTTTATATTTGTTGTATTTTTCTCCTGTAATAAATAACATGTTAATGATGACTAGATTGTAAAGCGCAAAGGAAAAGAAACTGTGTCGTTTATATTTTCATTCAGAAAAACATGACAACATATATTAAGTAATGCAATGTGATTCGATCTAATGCTGACGGTAAAATGCTCGAGAAGGAAAAGGTGATCACAAGGTGAGATATTACTAAGCATGTGCCTGAGCCCATCGTTACAGCTGCCTTTCTTTGCTAAATCCCATGACAGTGTTTTGCTTTGTGTCATTCCTACAAGATTATTGCTAAATGGCATGATTCTCGGGCTGAAGATATCAGGCATTTCTGCAAAATGTTGAATTAATATTTCGATCATGAAGAGGTGATCACATCGACGTCTTATCCAGTTAAAAAGAAAAAAACTGCTTTTTTCCGGAAGAGTGGTCAGCCAGCTTATTTTCATTCAGGACTGCAATACTGGTTTCAAATTTTGCCAAAGGGTCAGCAAGTATAGGCGCAAGAGTGGCTGTGCGGTAAGTAGCCTGCTTACCAACCACATGATTCTGGGTTCAGCCCCACTGCATGGCACCTTGGACAAGCGTCTTCTACTATAGCCTCGGGCCGACCAAAGCCTTGTAAGTGAATTTAGTAGACGGAATCTGAAACAAGCCCGTCGCATATATGTACATATATATTTATGTGTGTGTATATGTTTGTGTGTCTGTGTTTGTCCCCCCAAAATCGCTTTACAACCGATGCTGGTGTGTTTGCGTCCCTGTAACTTAGCAGTTCGTCAAAAGAGAGCGATAGAATAAGCACTAGGCTTACAAAGAATAAGTCCTGGGGTCGATTTGCTCGACTAAAGGCAGTGCTCCAGCATGGCCGCAGTCAAATGACTAAAACAAGTAAAAGAGTAAGTACTTAGCTGACGTATATAGATACATACAAATGCGGGAGTATCTATGTGTGTGTGTCCGTGTGTGTATTCATATAGTATATAAATATAATTTAGGAACAAGTTTAGATTAGAGGGAAAGATATGGCCTTATTTCATTGAACGACATTGGAAATTGACAGTGGATTGGCAGACTCGTTAGAACGATGGGTAAAAGTGCTTAATGTATTTACTTATTCGTTTCAAATCTATCGCAAATTACCTTTGCCCATTCATCCTTCCAAAAATAAATAATACTAGTGAAGTACTAGGTTCGACATCCCCTTCTTACTTAGTAATTTCGATGGTAACAGAATTACGATAGATGAAGATTCTAACAAATAACGAAAGTGAGCATGTTTTATGAGAAGAAATTGAAACGGTTTTGAAGAGTAGAATGTAATTGATGGATGCAAAGAAACGACGAAAGAAGTATAACGGGTAAAAAAAAAAAAAAAGGTTAAAAGGGTTTACGATGAAAAAAAAAAGACCCCATGCTGTAGATATTAAAATGTATATTAAAAAGGGAAGATAAGATCCAAAAGGTTCTGAAACATGTATAAGCTGTAGTTGTGAAGGTATGATGTAGATATTAAATATATATACTTATACATACACACCACATACATATATTTATGTGTGTATGTATATGAATACACA
>NC_142940.1:48767801-48777801 GCF_046866305.1 Octopus bimaculoides | reverse complement strand
GAGAGCTTAAAGCGATCACTGCGCAATGGCTAATGAAAGTATTATAATAGTGGGGTATATATATATATATATATATATATATATGTGTGTGTGTGTGTGTGTGTGTGTGTGTGTGTGTGTGTGTGTCGTGTAGCGAGAGAAAAGTTAGATACACATGTCCGCAGACACGCATGCATATATATGTATATACGTTCCAGTTTCTGTATGTGTGTTTGTGTGCGCGTGTGTGTGAGTGAGTGTGTGTGTGTATGCATGCAGATACAAATTTGATTAACGATTATGATTTATATCATATCTACTATAAGTCACTGTTCAGTCCCGTAGGAAGTTAAACTCAGAGTAATAGCTTCATGAATCATCAAGTTTACACAAATATTTATGCTCTAGAACTTGTACTGAGTGCATATCATCCCGATTTGCACTTCGCATCATATGCGAAGTGCATATACGGGCAATATACAGATAATACAAACATACATACAAACATACATACATACATAAATACATACATACACACATACATACATACGTACATACATACATACATAACATACTCACACACATATATATACTTCTACATGCACACTGACGCTCATAAATTTATATTCACACACACACACACACACACACACACGCACGCACAAATATGCTTACAGAAAACAAAAGAATGCCATAAAAACATAAATAATATAAAAATATAAACGTAAAAACGCATTATCACTCAGCCCTGTGCGGACATATGTTCGTGTATGTATAATACACGCATTCGCACACATGCATACATACACAAAAATTCACTTGCTCTCATGTACAGAAAGAAATATATTCATTTGTACACTAAACGATGCATCTCACATTAGCACGCATGTAGCTGATGCTACAAAGCCATACGCATGCGCACACCACATGCAGATAGATGCACACGAAGACGTGCAGTGAAGCGTTTTTGAAAAACAGGATATTATTGGTGAGTGTGTCGTTGTCAGATGATTTTGATGCAATTGATTTGACATTAGATAGAGAAGGTTAGAGGGTAGGCGGGTAGATGGGTGGATCTGTTGGTGGTGGGTATACATTTGAAGAATCTGATTTCCATATAGATGGACTCCTTTTTACCATTGTCTTGTAATGTATGACTAAATAATTCACTGACAGCATCTCCCGCTTTTTACACACACACATATATATATATATATATATGTGTGTATATACATGTATATATATATATATATATATATATATATATATATATATAATATACATATATATATATTATTATTATATATATATATATATATATATATATATATATATATATATATATATATATATAATTGTGTGTGTGTGTGTATTCGTATATATGTATGTGTGTGTATATATTTATATATACATGTGTGTGTATATATACAAATATATGCATACACACACACGCATATATATATATATATATATATATATATATATATATATATATACACATATACAGACAGAGAGAGGGAGAGGGCATGAGAACAAGATGTAGAAAAAAATATAAATAAATATGACAAAAGTGGGGTCCTTCGCCGGAGTATAATGTAACACACACGATGAACCACTCCGAAAACCACCCCTGAACCTTTTGCCATTAAAAAAAAAAATTTTATTAAATTTATAAGTAGTAGTGATAGTAGTAGTAGTAGTAGTAGTAGTAGTAGTAGTAGTAGTAGTAGTAGTAGTAGTAGTAGTAGTAGTAGCGGTTGTGGCAGTGTTGGTATTGGCAGTGGTAATGTTGGTTTTGGTAATGGTAATTCTTGTAGTGGTGTTGGTGGTGGTAGTTATACTGGTGGTAGCTGTTGTAATAGCATATATATGGCGGGGGGGGGGGAGGGGGAAGTGATGGATAGATGTATCTTCAACATCAGTTAGTAGATCGTAAAACCCAGAGCTGATTTGAAAACTTTGTTTAATTAAGCTCTTTCATAATTATATTAAACTGAATAGTAGTAGTAAGTTGCAGCAGCAGCGGCGGCAGTAGTAGTAGTAGTAGTAGTAGTAGTAGTAGCAGCAGCAGCAGCAGCAGCAGCAGCAGCAGTAGTAGTAGTAGTAGTAGTAGTAGTAGTAGTAGTAGTAGTAGTAGTAGTAGTAGTAGATTTCACGGGAGGGCTGCAATCAGAAAACCATTATTTTCAAAACCAAACGTCGCAAAGCGTTTAGAGTAGAGTAAAAACCTACAGAATTGGTTCCTAGAGCAGTGGAAGAATGTTATATTCTCGCTCGCGTCATCCTTTACCTTATTTCCGACCACCGGCCGAGTATACCTGTGGAGACAGCCAAAAGAAGCATTTAATCTAGACTGCCTTCTTCCAACTGTTAAACATGGAGGACGATCTGTAATGATCTGAAGTTGGGGCTATGTCTTGGATATCCGTCGGCCCAATGGTTTCCCTTCGTGGCAGAATTAATAGTCAAGACTATTTAAACATTTTATCTGATCAAATTCATCCTATGGTTGCGGAACTGTTTCTGGAGGGAAACGCAATCTTTCAAGATGATAATGCACCAATTAACACAGCTAAATTTGTTATTGAATGGCACGAGGAACATTCTAGTGAAGTTGAAAATCTTATCTGGCTACCACATTCTCCAGATCTCAATATCATTGAACATTTATGGTGCATTTTAGAAAAACAAGTATGGATATCCTCGATATCCTCCATCATCATCATTACAACAACTGGTGACTGTTTTAGTTGAAGAATAGACAAACATTTCTCTGGAAACAATTCAAACTTTGTACGAGTTCAATGCTCGTAGAAGTCAAGCTGTAATTAGTGCCAAAGGCTGTTCTAACCAACATTAAAATTAATTTGTCTGAAATTTTAAGGTGTTTCCATTAATTTGTCCAAACCCTTGTATATATCAGTACACAAGTATAATTAGGGAGAGAAATTGTACTATACAACATCTTCGTAGTATGTAATTCTTTATTCTTTACGTGTATTTCAAATTTTAACTTCAGCCTCAAACGACAGAAAGAATGAAGAGAATTGTATCGATAATCTTATTAAGTGAGAAGACTGTCATATAGCTATTTAATAATTAACAATTATACTTGAACTCTGTGAAATATCTGGATTCACAGAGTTAATTATTAAAGTTAGTCTAAAAATCTTTCTTTAAACAGATAAAGAATAGAAGTGAAGCAAGATTTAAAGATTTACTATGAACAGTGATGTCTGTGTTGATATTCGTCTCATTTCGTCTCTTACTATCACACTGTCTCCCTCACCATTCCCTCCCTCCATTTCTCTCTCCATCTTTATATTCATATAGATACATAAACATATAGACATACATCATATATATAAATATATATATATATGAACGAGGGAACGATGAATAAAATATACTCTTGTAGTCGTCAAGGAGGAGAACTTTTCTCCTCGGACTATTTCCGCATGGTTGAGGTCTTCTCGCGTCCGAATGTAATTGGGCGTGTCAAATATGGCTTTACACGAATATATGCATATATACGTGTACTGACACATTTATCTCAACGTTAATACATGAACAGACATCGCTCCCCTTTTACATTATACCAACACGTGTAATATTGATTTTTAATAAAAAAAATATTCGTTCTTTATTTCTTGTGTTGTTTCGTTTCTACTTTGTTTCTTTATTTCTCTTCATTCCATTTTTCATCCATTCAATCATTTTCTGTTCATTCTTCTCACATCGTATATGTGTTAATCAGTGTTGCCAATGTAATTATTTTCGCTGTAAAATTTAGTACCTTTTTACAATTTTCTGCTCAAAGAGCCTTTGAATTACGCGTTCGGGTAATTTTAGTGCCCTTTACTAAAATTTACTGCTAAAATTAGTGCTTTTGATGAAAGTGAGAGCAGAATTTAATTTGGAATTTTCCGTCCAAATTTCAGGCAGAAAAATTTTGTAAACAGAAAAACTGTTTTTCTACTCATTTTATAACAAATTGTTTCTGAAGTTGAAAGTGTTAAAAAATTTCAAGTAAAAACACAAGACGCCCATTAAATTATTGAATGATCTACAGCATTTGCTCGATTCACTCAATACAATAATCATAGTGGCAGGAAAGAGGCTAAATTAAAATGATTCAGAGCAGGACTGTAAAGATCTGTAGTCTTAACTTGCTTATTTCTATGTGAAGGAAATCTCAGAATATAAATATACTGAGTAAGAAAAGACTAGGATAAGAGGCAGATGCATAACATTTGCTGGAGATGTTTTGGAGCAAACTCAACAGCGTCTCCCTACAGTGTTGGTTTTATACAATCCATAAGTTATTTTAGTGTAGCCGAATATCTCAAACCAATAAAAACTGCAACAATAGACCTTGCTAAGCATTCAGTTGAAGATTCAAAGATTCTGACAAAAATTGACTTAGAAAGGAGAAAATTAATAAATAAATATATGATTGACACAAATTTCAAAATTAGTTCTATCTGGGCCGAAATATCATCGTTTAGGGATTTGAAACATTTGTCAAAATTATTAGGTTGTCACACATGGAATGTCATATTTGAAAGCTAACTATAAAATGTTTCATAAGTGTTTGAGAACTGATTTATTTAATTAACGTGTGATCCATGTTCATTTATGACCTTATCCAACGTTTCTGTAAGTCATATATTCCATTTTGAAGAAGAAGTTTTCATCATTTGCTGTGATAAACTGTCCGAATGCTTCAATTACCTCTTCTCTGTTTAAGAATGTTTTATTGCGTATGAATAGCTCAGAATGCTTAAATAAGTGATAATCAATAGGAAAGATATCAGGGGCATAGGGAGGATGTTGTAAAATCTCAATATTCAGGCTTTGCAACTTTGGAACCATATTTTGAGAAGTGTGAGGGCGTGCGTTGTCGTGGAGCAAAATTGGGTTATCTCTGTTCACTATTCTGGGTTGCTTGTTTTTCAAATTCTCATGCATACAATGGCAATACACACACACACACACACACATGCTGTTACCGTTTTTCCTTGTTGCAAAAGTGAATAATGAATAACCCCCTTCGCGGATCACCATACAGTTACCACAATTTTTTTAGGGCACACTGGTAGTTTATGTAGTATTTAGGTAGCTCTCTTGCGTCTAATCATTGTCCTGTTCTGCTGCTGTCAAAAAGTATCCATTTCTCATAACATGTAATGATTCAATGCAAAAATGCTTCTTTTTGCAGTCTAGGAAGCAATAAGAAGCACATTTCGAGGCGCCTGTTTTTAATTTTTTTTTCAATTTTTAATCTCGTTCAGTTGATGTGGAACAAGCCTATCAATTTTCTTGATTCTTTCCAAATTTTTTTCAAGTGTCGAGAAACATTTCTGCGAGATGTTTGGACCGTTGTTCTCGGATTTTGTTCAGCCAAAGCATTTAATCCAACAAGCCGAGTAACTGATTTTTGGCCTCCCCCTTGGTACATTTTCGAGGCTATCATCTCCTGAACGAGATCTTTAGAACCATCTCTGAACAGTTTTGATGTCAACAAAACCATTACCAAAGTCCTGCTTGATATTTCGAAGAACTTCTACGGCAGAAGGAACCAGTTTATAATCATACAAAAAATTCACTCAACATAGTTTGGTTGTTATCAATTTCATAAGGTCAGTGGGGACGAATTTTGTATACCGATATTGTTTGGAAAGAAAAAGAGTCAAGAATAAATGCAAGGGTATACATAATTGAGATTTTATTTAAATGACTGAAATAATAAGTAATTAAAAATGCAACATTTCATTTGTGACAACCTAATAGGTTCAGCACTTGTCGTTTTACCACATGCAAATTTGGATGTGGAGAAAGTATTTAGAGACACGAATTTTATGAAATCAAATGAGCGTAACTGTTTAAGCATAGAAACATTAAGAGAACTTTTGAACATCGGGTATAGACATAAACGAAGCGTTAAATGTTGTTATGATTATAATCGACCAAGCGAGAACGGTTAAAGAAAATTGGATCCATGGATGCTTATAAATCATGTGAAAATGCAGTTTTCTACACCCAAAAAAGAAATTAAAAAAAAAAATTGATCGGGAAATCTTTGAAAATATTTAGCGGAAAAATAAAAGTAATTCTGCTAATTGCATTTAATTTAATTAAATCTGAAATTTTTAATATAAATCTTTTGTTATTCACACCCATGTATGCGCTTCTTTTTTGTTACGTGAATCTTTGTAACATTTCAGTTTTATTTACTGCTTTTCAACGCCTTCCAGTTATGGAATCTGTGCATTCTAAGTGTGAATTGGCAACCCTGCTGTTAATTACCTACTGTCTCTGTTTCTTTGTAAGTTTCTGTAAAACTACTTTACAACCCTTTCCTTACATATCTATGTATCTTCCTTCCTTCCCTCCTTCCTTCCTTCCTTCCTTCCTTCCTTCCTTTCGTTTCGTCTTTCCCTTTTCTTTCTTTCTACCTCTCTTTCTTTGATGGTCTCCATCATCCTCCCTCCCACATACCATTACTATTTCAAGCTCACCCCCACAGACGCACATACACACACACGCTCAAGCACCAACACATGGACACACACATAGACGCACACACACACACACACACAAACGCACAGACACACACATACACACACACACACACACCCACACACACACACACCCGCGTAAACGCGAATGTGTGCAAATATTCACAAGGGCGTACTCATCTATTTATCGGAGCCCGATAGGCAATCTTCCGAAACCAAGTTTTCAGAGTGATTCCTGGCAACACCTGAAGACATTGTTAAATGTAAAAGAATCATGAACCATTTTCCGCCACGGTGAATTTGTAGAAACATCACTGCCGTCCACTTTCAATGGCCAATGATGGTCTTCTTGAACTCAGCCATTTTCTGTGCTAACAAACGCATATATATGCACGTAAATATACGTATGTTTATGTACCCCCACATATACACTTATATATATATATATATATATATATATATATATATATATATATATATATATATATATATATATATGAATATATATATATATATATATATATATATATATATATATATATATATATATATATATATATATATATATATATATATATATATATGAATATATATATATATACATATGCATACGCACATATATGTATATATACATACATATAATGTATATATATATATATATGTATGTATGTATATGTAAATATAACTAGCTTATGTGTATATCTATACATGAATATATATAAATTTACATACAAATGTATATGCGCTTGTATACATAGACATAGATATATTTACATATATATATGCATATATACACACTCTCACATACACAAGCACACATACATACACATATAATGCACTCATACAGACATTCCTATATATATATATATATATATATATACATACATACATACATACATACATATATATATATATATATATATATATATATATATATAAATATATATATATATATATATATATATATATATACAGTAGTACCTCGGTTTTCAAACAACTCTGATCGCGAATAAATCGTGCTTTATATATACACACACGCACGCACACACACGCACGCACACACACACACACACACACATTCATATATGTATACATATAAACGCATTCACTTATGAGTACCGAAGTATGAAAAAAATAGTGATAACCGTATTCGTACAGTGGAGTACCTTTGGTTGGTAAAGTACACTGTTTGAAAGTACTCTATTGAAGCCGAAAAACTTCACAAACACTTACTCGGATTATTATGTAAACAGTTGTAAATCTGTTTCAGAAACGGTTAGCTTGAACACTTGAATGAAAGTTTGGGATCTATTTTCAAATTCAAGAAAACATTATGTGTGTGTGAGTGCGTTTCTCTCTCTCTCTCTCTCTCTCTCTCTGTGTGTGTGTGTGTGTGTGTGTGTGTGTGTGTGTGTGTGTTAAAAGGGGCAGTCGTTTTAGAAACTATACCTCTCAGATTCTGCTTGAGAAGTACTGCTAGAATATTGATGACTACGGAATGCTTGGATATTACACTTAGAATCAGGAATAGATTATTCAGTTGATCAAATAATTCAGTCCCTATCATCGAACATTGGATATTCACTACGACGGCGACGACGATGACCACCACCACCACCACCACCGCCACCACCACCACCACCACTACCACCACCAACACTGCTAGCATCAGTATCACTGCTAGCATCATATCTACCAACATCAGCTATGCCCGCACGTTATTATTCCTCTACCTAACACTACTCCTCTCTACAAGCTCTCCTTTGCCCTATGCCAATGCTGAGTGTTTGCCAAATCCGCGAAAACACTTAATTCACCTGAGTCATGGGCTATCAACACTTATATTATTAATTATTTTTTATCAGAATGCTCCGGAATGTGAAAGACGGAGGATGGAGGAAATGGAAAATGCGTGTTTGTGCGTGCGTGCGTGCAGGCGTCTCTATGTTTGTGTGTGTTTGTGTGTGTGTGTATCTGTTTGTTTGTGCGTGCGTGTGAAACAGAGAGAGAAAGAAAGAGAGAGAGAAAAGAGAGAGGATAGAGATGGACAGAGAGACAGTAAGAAAGGGAGAGAGCGAGAGAGAGAGGAAGAGAGAGAAAGAGTGTTTAAGTGCGTGCGTCTGATTGTTTGTATGTGTAAACGCGCCCGCGAATGATGGCAAGAAATAGAGCAATATCAGAAACATGCTAAATATTAAAAACCTAGGATATAGCTTTATTAATGTTAATAATCCTTATTAACCCTTTATCTGTTAGACACGAGTCTAATCACTTCAAGAAAGGACTATACATGATTGAATCAACGGCGGTACTTAACACCCAACACAAATGGACGTGCTGTAAAACCATAAAATATTGAACGGACGTTTTCCTTGCTTTACATTTTGTTATCTTCATATTTAAACATTGGCACAGAGCCACGCAATGTAGTGGATGCTACAGGCAATTGAATCGTCGCCTGAAATTAGTAATTTTATTTATACCTGTATTTCATCTCTCTATATATCGGTAAAATAATTACGAGTAATAGTTTGGCATCGACATATTGCGACACTTCTGAATTTTATTTTTCTAATACTAAGAGTAAGAAGGCCAGGTGGCAGAATCGTTCGCACACAGGGAAAAATTCTTTACGGTATTTCTTCGCTATTTAATGTCTTGAGTTCGAATTCCATCTCGGTCAGCTTTAATTTTCATCCTTTCAGGGTCGAGAAAATAAATACGTTCCAACAGTGAGTCCGAAGACACCAACTTACCCATGTCCCTAAAATTGCTGGCCCTGTAACAAAATCTTAAACCATTATTAGAATTAAGGGTAAGGCAGTGAGCTAGCACAATTGTTAGAACGCCAGACAAATGATTAACTGGGCTGCATTCAAATTCCGCTGAGATTAATTTTGCTTTGCATAATTTCGGCCTCAATAAAATATTACTTGTTGATCTCTGGGTTTGATGTAATCAAGTAAAACTCATGCCACTAAATTTCAAGTCTTCTGCCATTAGCAAAAAAAGTTACTAGATGTAAGGTTGGTGGCATATAATTTAGAGCATGGGACAGATTAGAATACCTTAGAGTATTCATTCCGTCTCTCAAAATTCTGAGTTTTATTACCACCGGAAAAAACTATTTCGTACTGAGGTTTCGAACGTTTTTTTTACGAAATATTTACAGTATTTTTTAAACTCATTATCACTTTAGAATAATTTTTAAATATGCCGAAAATAAATTTTTCTAATGGAACTCACTTGAAAATAATTATAATAAACATTAAAGTATTACACTTTTGAAATCACATTCACTTAAAATTATTTGCAAATTATTAAAATATTGCGTTTAACAAAAGCAAAAATAGAAACATTTCCTGGAACAAAAATTGGATTAAAATCTCTGATATCTCTAAAAAAAGTTTACCAATTTATGCGAAACTTGTTTCATTCCGTTCATATTAATATTTCAGGGTAGATTAATTCATAATATTTTCCCATTATACGCCGGTTTG
>NC_142940.1:48760301-48765301 GCF_046866305.1 Octopus bimaculoides | reverse complement strand
ATGGCTTCTCCGAAATGGGCGGGGAACCGTATATACATACGCGTGCGCGCAAACACACGCACACACACACATGTATAAACACAACCCTAAACCTATATAGATTTATATATATGCGTTTATATGTGTGTATGTGCTGTATGCGCTTATAAATGCCTGTTCATTTATATATATATATATATATATATATATATATATATATATACAGACATACATCTATATATATATATACATATATACATACATACATATATATATACATATATACATACATATATGCACACATACCCACACACACACACACACACATATATATATATATATATATATATATATATATATATATATATATATATACATATATATATATGTATGCATACATATGCACGTAGATATATAGATACATACATACATACATACATACATACATACATACATACATATATACGTACACATAGTACTAAACCTGAGTTGGAATTAGACTGCGCTTGAGAGGATGCAAGAATAAAATTAAACCAGCACAAATAATAAAAATCTTAGAATCATCCGAAACGAAATTGTATAGAAGTTTGTGTGCGTGTGTGAGTACGTGCGTTGATGTGTGCTTGTATATGTGTGAGCTTGTATGTATGTATATATGTATTTATTTGCCTCCGCATCTCTGTACGTTTATATATGTGTGTGTGTGTGTGTTTCTGTGTGTCTCTGTCTGTCTATCTGTACATTTGCGTGTGTTTGCGTGCGTATGTAAAATAAGAAGGCAGGAAAATTATTTCGCCAAATATTCTTCTATTTCAAGGGCGACACAAGCCGTAATGAATGTTACGTTAAATCCAGCCATTCTTTAATATTTTCGGATCGTGTCAAGTGGTATAATTCAATCCAAAATACTTTCCAACGGCACGCCTTTACCAATGTTGGTGCAATGCGCTTGAAATTCTTTCTGCTTTCTCTTGCAGAAATAATTTTCCCGTTTTCCACTTTAGCAAGTTTCAAAATGGCCGTAATATCTCGCTTTGCCGAAGCACGCAGTTCTCAGGACATAGCTGCCATTTTGAAAATCTCTTTATTTCATTTGAGTATATTTTAATTTGTTATATTTTTATTATATTTTTGCTTTGTGTTATTCCTATTTTTCCGTTTTAAATAACTCGTTTATATTAGTATTAATATTATTGTTATTCTTCTTGTCGTTGTTATTCATCTTGGATTTGTTACAGCTATTATTCTGGGCAATATTATAGCTGTTATTACTCTTTCTCTAGTATTATTTTATTTTATTGTATTTCATTGTCGCTCTATTGGAATAATAATGATATCTTCAATATATGTTGTTGTAGTCATGGCTTTTGCTGTTTTTGTTTTTTTTAGAATTTTGCCTTATTGTCGTGTAGAGCTATAGTTGTTATTGCCGTGTGTAGTTGGCCTTGTTCATCGAATAGAACGTGGACCAAAGTAGAAGGATTTCAATTTATATTTAATACTTGTTTTCTGTTTCCTTCTCCGTTCAAATCCTATGGCATTGCAATTCCGTCTTTACTGCATTTACTATGTTCTCAAAATACTACGAATACATACAGTGTCTTTATCTGAATCCTATGTTCAACAACAACAACAACAACAACAACGGCAAAAACAAGAAGAAGAAGAAGAAGAAGAAGAAGAAGAAGAAGAAGAAGAAGAAGAAGAAGAAGAAGAAGAAGAAGAAGAAGAAGAAGAAGAAGAAGAAGAAGAGGAGGTACCGAATGGAACTGGCAGTCGCAGGCACAATTTCTCACGAAGACTTCTCACTTTATTCCTCATGATATTCAGACACGATGAACTGCTATCATCATTACAGAATGACAAATTTAACATACATACCCAAGTTCATGACATTAGGAAATAGGAAGGATATTCCAGACAACACAAGTAAATTCGAGAAATGGATGAAGGGTACCAGATCATTCTTTACACAGAAATAGGAATATATGAACCGTTGTTTAAGGAATCGAAGTTTTCCATAGTCGTTTTATATATATACACACACAGAAACACACAAACACAAAAATACATGCACATACATATATACACACATACTTCACGCCCACACTCATAAACATATGCCTATATATATATATATATATATATATATATATATATATATATATATATATATATATATATATATATATATATATATATATATATATATATGTATATATATATATGCATATATATATTTACATATATTAATGTATATATTGGTGCGTTCGTATGCATGTTTGTATATGATTATATAAATAGTTTATTGAAAATGAATGTTTATTTTGGGCCTTAAGTTCTACAGAACTGTGAACTTCAGGCGATACACACGCACAAGCATATGCATACAAGCTTATGTGTACCTACATTGTGTACCTAAATTGTGTACCTACATATGTTGGCTGAAAATACTGGAGTCTTGATAACAACTTTGCTTTAAGGAAACATTGTCGATTGCATACTTCGATTTTGCAAAATTAACAAACCACATTTGTATAAAAGTAGATCCATTAAAAACCCTGATGCAGATAAGATAATTGTTATGCATACAAAATAATTTGTTAAAAAAAAATTGTTGATAAAAGATTAAACATCTATAAAATTAATACTTCTAATCATGTTACCAACTTACCAATATGATTTAACGAGACACAAAGGGAGACACTAAAGTGGTATTGCTAAATCGACTCAACAATTAAAATAACAGATATAGATAGGAAGATGAATTGCTAGCGGGTGTAAAAGTCTGGTTATTTAAATGTGTGAAACTTTTAGAAACTTTTTTAATATTTTATTTCTTAAATAGTGGAACTTGAAGTAGATAATGCTATAAATAATAGCATGTAAATGTTAGGCTTTAATCAGTTTGTATAGGCGCAAGAGTAGGTGTATGATAAGAAGGTTGCGTCTGAACCACATGGTTCCGAGTTCAGTCCCGCAGCGTGAAAATTTGGGCAAGTGTCTTCTATTATAGCCTCGGGCAGACCAAGGCGTTGTGAGTGGATTTGGTAGACGGAAACTGAAAGAAGCCCGTCATATATATCTGTGTGTGTGTGTGTATGTGTGTGTGTGTGTTTGTGTGTGTATGTGCATATATCTATGTGTGTTTGTCTTTGTGTCTGTGTTTGCTCATCACTATCAACGCTTGATAGCCGGTGCTGTAGTGTTTACGTCCATACAACTTAACTGTTCGGCATAACAGACCGATAGATTAAATAACAGGCTTGAAAATATGTCCTGCGTCCGATTTGTTCGACTAAAACCTTTCAATGCTGTGCTCCAAGTAAAAGAAACAAGTAAAAGAAAAGAATATATCTACCTGTATGTGCCTTTGTGTCAGTGTTTGTCCTCCACCACCACTTGCCAACCGACGTTAATGTGTTTACGTCCATATAACCTAGCGCTTCGGCCAAAAGAGTCCGACGGAATAAGTGCTAAACTTTATCAAAAATAAGTCCTGCGTAGAGCTGTTCGACTGAAACCCATCAATAGTGGTTCCCTAGCATGGCCGTAGTCAAGTGACTGAAACAAGTAAAAAACAAGATAGTAAAAGATCGAAGGCTCTCATGCACGAGTAGTTTCCCTCTTTTTGTATCCAAAGTGTTTTTTTTTTATCTGAGAATTATTTATAGCTTTATCTACTTCGAGTTCTACCATACATAAAAAGGAAAACGAAATATTTTCTTTTAATTTTAAATTGAATCCCCTCCGGTAACGTCTTCGAAACGACTTACCAAATGAGGATTAAAATAAAATGAAACATGACAATAGTTATCTGTGAATAAAAAGCTATGAATTATCAAATGCAAGAAGAGCTGTTTAAAACAATAAAGCACTGAAAAGTAAACTATTCACGATAAATATACATAGTGAATTACTACTAAGAAAAGTAAAATGATGTAATACAATCTATGTTGTATAAAAGGGGAAAAAATGAAACACGATTCAAGAGAACATAAATATCTGCAACAGTATCTACGCTATGGCATCACATATATTTAGTAGCAGAAAACGAAGAATAAAAAATAATAAAAAATAAATCTCTCACCGACAAGTAAGAATATGAAAAGGAAAGAGAAAGAAAAATGTAATGCCTAAAGAAACAAATGAATATAGAGATATAGATTGTACGATAGAATGTATGAAAGACAACAATGATGTGATAAAATTCTTACGCATTGAAAACAAAACACAAAACAGAGTTATATATTGTATATCGTTAAATAACAGAGTCTTTATCAGACAAGGGAATCATACATTATAAATAATTACTCTGCAAATATATGATAACTATATAGATACAGCGAGTATATACCATCGAATGTGCTGTGTATACAGTGTATGTAGGAATCAAATATCTTAGTAAATTAGTAAAGAAGGATGCTTAGTCATCTCTATGTATATGTATATGTATATGTATATGTATATGTATGTATATGTATGCATATATATATATATATATATATATATATATATATATATATATATATATATATATATATATATATATATATATATATATATATATATATATATATATATATATATATATATATATATATATATATATATATATATATATATATATATATATATATATATATATATATATATATATATATATATACATACACACACACACACACATATATATATATATATATATATATATATATGTGTGTGTGTGTGTGTATATATATGTGAGTGTGTGTGTAATTGCATAACTATCTATGTGTCTATCTGTACATTATATATCTCTATGTATGTATGTATGTGTATGTATGTACAGGGTGCGCTGAATAAACTGTCGTCTAAATTACGCAAAAATGAAAATAACATTGACGTCTGATTTTAACAGATATATTCACCAAAATTACGTCAAAATATCTTGAAATACTAAAGACTAAATTCATTCAATAAAATCGCCATTGGTTTCAACCACAGGTTCCAGACGACTTCGGAATCTCCTGCAACTAATC
>NC_142940.1:48752801-48755301 GCF_046866305.1 Octopus bimaculoides | reverse complement strand
CCCGAAAATGTTAGAATCATCTTATTCTTTAATATACTCAAAATTGTCTTACTGTGTTGTTACCTGGGGAAATTTCAAAGTTCGCTTCCAACCATGTCGTTCATAAATCATGGAAGACTCTCAAAATAAACAATCCTCGACCAAAATTACTTTCGGGCCTTGTGCCTAGAGCAGAAAAATTTTTTTTATAAAAATAATATTTTATATCCCAGACTTAAAAAGATTTGATTTTTATATACGTTTTTGACTGCCTTGTTTGCATGCAAAGGCTGTTCTTGTTTTTCATAGATATTGACCTATTTCTTTTTTATAATTTGACCTCCTACCATCTTGCCCAAATCAGCCATGCTGCCAAAGGGCTTAATCCGATTTTTTATGAAATTTCTGAAAAAAAATGTTTTCGTAATCTTTATTTATTGTAATCGATAAATACAGATTCGATGTAAATTGGATTAATAAATATATTTATTTATCTATCGGCCAAACCCTACAAGTTAATTCACCAAATTGTCCATAATTCAATGAATGAAAGAAGTAAAAGTGAATCGATAGCGATAAGTTTGAATGAGTGCAAAAATGATCGAAATAACACTATAGCACTAATGTGCGGAATTACACTTAAGAGAAAGTGAATAGATAAGTTTATTTATGACCTTATCTGTCTTCTCATTTATTTACTATAAAATCATACAATTCACTAAATGTCTTGCTTTTATTTTAACACTCATATCACCATTTTACTATCAGCTTACTTTGCGTTTTAAATCCAAAAACTGCATCGTCCATTGCAACGTTTCCCTTCCTTATCAAAGCGCAATGTTTCGTGTCTCTCTCATCTTCAAAAATGCACAACCAGCCCAAATGTCTCTCTGCATATAAAAACGTATTACCTTTCATGATCTCCAGACTGACTGTATAAATCATCATATCCGTGGAATCGACATCTTTTTAAGACATGAAGTTCTCAGAATCATTCACTATAGTTGTACAAAGTTGGACGTATTATCACTTAAATTATATGTTGACATATCTCAGCTTACGATCTTTCAACAGGCTGTCGACTACTGGTGTTTGAGATTCTGATACATCGATTTTTCTTAGAAACGTACACGATTTTAAACAGAATTTGATCAGTAAACCAACAGCGAAAAGTTTATTGTTGAAGGTAATAGAACCATTCTGCATGTGATATTTCTGTTGAACGCTATTAAAAATATCTGCTAGAGACATTTACTTGTTTTTCATCGGTAAACGGAGAATATATCTGTTCATATTTTCAGTAGATTTTCGTAGTTTCCCCGATTGATGACGGTCAGCATAGCCAGTTGTTTCATTGAACATATCCGCATAATGTCAGCCAGCATTTATAGAGAATTTAATTTCAAGTTAGGTCTGAAAATGACTATTTCAGTTTATGCAGTTTAAAAATACTTATCACGTTACTGAGTGCAGGCGCAATGGCCCAGTGGTTAGGGCAGCGGACTCGCGGTCGTTAGGATAGCGGTTTCGATTCCCAGACCGGGCGTTGTGAGTGTTTATTGAGCGAAAACACCTAAAGTTCCGCCAGGCTCCGGCAGGGGATGTTGGCGAACCCTGCTGTAGTCTTTCACCACAACTTTCTCTCACTCTTTCTTCCTGTTTCTGTTGCACCGGTATTTCAAAGAGTCAGCCTTGTCACACTCTGTGTCACGCTGAATCTCCATGAGAACTACGTTAAGGGTACACGTGTCTGTGGAGTGCTCAGCCACTTGCACGTTAATTTCACGAGCAGGCTATTCCGTTGATTGGATCAACTGAAAACCTTAACGCCGTAACCGACGGAGTGCCAAAAGTCGCGTTGCTGATGGTAAATTTTATTTATTGAAGAAAAGATATTTTCAATACGTTCAAATAGCTATTCATAATTTATCCTATCACATTTTTCTCCTAAAATGTTCGTATACTAAATGATGTAATTTTGTGAGCGACCTTTACTAAACCTGTCAAAAAGTGCAGGATGCTAATTATATTTTTCGTTTTCAAGCTTACATAATTTTAAGCATTAAAACAAAAACGTATTCATTCATATTGTATTTAAAAAGTGATTAAATTTATCGAAATATTTAATGTTCAAACTGTCTCGGCACCAATATTGAGAAGTTAGGCTTTTTAAAACAAAGAAGGGGTAAACTAATTAGAAGATTACAAATACAAACCATAATGAGTGTGTCAAAATATGCAAAACGTCCCCAAACCTTTAGCAGAGGCACTGGTGTAGTTGTGTGGCAAGAAGTTAGCCTCCCGAAAATATGGTTCCGGGTTCAGTTTCATTGCGTGGCAACTTGTGAAAGTGTATACTGCTATAACCTCGGACCGGACAAATCCTTGTGAGAAGAGTTGGTAGACGGAAACTGAAAGAAGCCTGTCGTATATATATTTCTATATATGTCTATGTGTGTGCGTCTTTGAGTCTGTGTTTGTCCCTCATTACTGCTTGACAGCCGGTATTGATGTGTTTACG
>NC_142940.1:48742801-48750301 GCF_046866305.1 Octopus bimaculoides | reverse complement strand
TACATATACATGATAAGATAGAGAAAAACTGTAATAGATGATGCTAAATTATAGAGACGTGAATTAGTATAGAAAGAGACAATTCATATAAATTAAAATGATTATATTCGTCTAACAATATCGCACGTTGCCAATATCATATTCGCATCACCTATAAGAGTAACATCTCCATTAATATGGGAAACATTTAAATGGTTCTTCCTGCTTGTAGTTACTGAGAGACCTTACATAATCGAAGACGAAATGCCATTAGATGCGTTGCTCCCTGCTAGATTGCTCGAAGGCTGACTTGAAATTAAACATAATATTTTACATCAGCGCGGCTTAGAGGTTAAGGTATTCGGCTCATGATGGTGGAATCATGAGTTCGGTTTCCGGTGACGCCGTACGTGCTCGATCAAGGCACTTTATTTCATGTCGCTACAGTTCACTCAGCTGCCGAACATGAGTAGTACCTGTATTTCAAAGGGACAGCGTTGTTACATTCTGTGTCGTTAATTCTTAAACTTACGCGTGTCTGTGGAGTGTACAGCCTAGTGCACGTTAATTTAATGAGCAGGTGTTCTGATGAACAGCTCAACTGGAACCGTCCTCATCGTACCCGATGGAGTGCCAGTTAAATACATATACATGCATATGTATATAGGCATATATATGTGTATATATATATATATATATATAATACACACACACACACACACACACATATATATATATATATATATATCCATATATATATGTGCATATATATATATATAAATAATATATGAGTATATGCATATTTATGTACATGCGTGTACATACCTTCATCTACATGTGTATATAGATGCATATCTGGGTACATGACGTTGCAAGCAGTCGTATACTGTCAACTTAATGTGACAGTATACAAGACTAACGGTAGCAATAGTAATATTGTTTTCTAATATTGGCGCAAGGCCAGCAATTTCGAGGGATGAGGTAAGTCAATTATTATTTCGACCTTAGTACTTGATTGGCACTGATTTTATCGACTCCGAAAGGATAAAAGGCAAAGTCGGACGCAGCGGTATTTGAACTCAAAACGCAACGACAGAAGAAATATTTGTAATGTGTTTTGCCCGGCGTGCTAACGATTCTACCAAGTTCTCCGCCTTCAAAGATAGTAACATCGACGGTTAAAAGGAATAAAGTGAAGACAAATGTATAGAATTGTCTTGTAAATACACTAAGAGACGTTATTAAAATCAACGCCAATTATATCAAGAACAACTACAGTATCAATTTTAATTGTCGCTTCAGCAACAAACATCAACTACAACAATAAGAGCACCAAACAACAAACACAAGAAAAATAGCAGCAGCATCAGTGAAGTTCGCAACACAAAAGACTAAACAAAATAAGCAGCTATAAAAATTACATCACAAGGATAAGAACAAGTACAATGAATTTAGCAATGGTTACAGACATGGCGGATAACATGGATTAACAGACATAATTGAGATGGTGCCAAAGTTCACAGTTTTGAGTTGAGATAATTTAGTCTGTGTATGTATTTATTTATTTATTCATTTATTTATGGTTTTTAATTGTCAGAGTTTGGCCTGCGGTTATGCTGGCACATGTCTTGAAAGATTCTTCTGTCGAAAAAACGGATACTAGTTCTTTTTCGGGTACTCTTTGACGAACTGAACTGCAAAGTCATAAGAAAGGAAACAAAGCGGTTGGGCGGGGGGGGGGGGTCAAACGCAGACCCTAATGCACACACGGATACAAAAGCGCGCACATACATACAAATACTCACACACTCACATACCAACACACACAAACCATGGGCTTCCACGCTGTTTCCATTTTCCAAATTCACTCGGAAACCTGTAGTCTACAAATCTTTCAGGAGGTGCCATGCTGTGGGACTGAACCTGAAATCTTGTGTTTGCAGATCAAGCTTCTTAACCACACGGCTATACCCGAGGCACATCCTCCCAACCCCTACGTCACACATAAACACATACACATGCGTATAAAACTACATGCAGCTACTCTACCCTGATAACTTCTTCAGGTTTTAATCCGTAATTATTGGAGCACAAAGAATATGCAACAAACTCCATCTTGAGAATTAATGGTCTCAGGCCCAGAAACGAGCACGCTACGTAGAAGATTCCAGATGCAAGCCAATAAATGGAATAGTGGAAATATGTAAAACTTTCTAAACATTCAGTATATAGGTACATAAGCATATTTCTAGATATGTACCTATATACCTGAGAATACTGTTTTTTTCTATTACTTGTTTCAGTCAATTGACTGCGGCCATGTTGGAGTACTGCCGTTAGTCAAACAATTCGACCCCAGGACTTATTCTTTGTAAGCCTCGTACTTATTCCATCGGACCCTTTTGCCGAACCTCTAATTAACAGGGACGTAAACACACCAACCTCAGTTATCAGGTGATGGCGGAGGACAAACACAGACAAACAAATACACACACACACACACACACACGCACACATATACGACGGGCTTGTTTCAGTTTCTTTCTACCAAATCCACTCACAAGGCTTTGGTCGGCTTGAGGGTTTAATAGAAGACTCTTGCTCAAGGAACTGAACCCGGAACCATGTGGTTGGGAAGCCAGCTTGTCACCACACAGCCACTCCTGCACAAAAAAAAAATCATAGACATCTGTACATACACGTACACACACACACATGCGCAAACACTGCTGTTTATAATTCCATTGAAAATTCCTTGGAGCTAGGATAGGAACGATGTCTTATTCCATTGCCAAGAAATAGTGTAATGAAATTAAATAATATACATACATAAACACGAGTGCAAGCTCCAATTGAGAAATGTCTAAATATATATAAAATATTATTAATTGATAATGTTCAACTGATTATTATTATTGTTCTTGTTGATGGTGTTTTTGTTTCACCGCAGGGCAACGAAAATCGTGCAGGTCAATAGCGATTTCAGTTATGTCCATTCGCTCTTCATTTACGCATCAATTACAGAGCCACCACGTCTCAAAAGTTTCTTTGCCCCTGTACACGACGGTTAGAGTTCATACAAGGAAGATTTGGCTACTATTACTAGCAAGATAAGCACAACAGCTATATAGACTGCCGTTCTCAATTTGATTTCTACGAAACGGTGAATAGGTAAAATTGTTTTAAATGCAGATCGATTATTAAACCATAACGACAGCTGTGATTGTAAAGCAACAACGACGGCGTAAATATTAAAACAAAAACAAATTCAGCAGAAACAACAAGAAGAAGAAGAAAAACAGTAGCAAACCATTAACTACAATAACATCTAAGCAACGACACCATCTTTACATAAACAAATTATTAACATTAGAAATCTGTCATATATAAAATATTATTAAAAGTTTTGCTGGGCACTTAGCCAAGAGACAATTAAAAACACTGATTTTTCTTGAACTTTCCTTTTGTTATGTCACCGCCATCGTCGTGATTTTTGTCACTGTTATTATTGTTGTTGTTGTTGTTTTTGTTGTCATCGTTATTGTTATTGCGACTATTGTTGTTGTTGTTGTTGTCGTTGTTGCTGCAATAAAGTTTTCATTTCCTAAAATATTTGGCAGTATCTAAAGGTGTGAAACACACTAAATATAACGTAGCCAAAATAAACAAAATTAAAACACACACACAAACACACACACACACACACACACACACACACACACACACACACATACACACACACACACATACAGACGCACACAGACGATGGAAATGAAAACATGGAGGAAGTATAACAAGACAACATGATATTAGTAGAGGCGAAGTGCCAGGAATTTACTTCAATTTTTCAAATGTTCCGATATATCTGGCGAATACAATTCGCGAATTAAAATACTAAAACGTTATTAAGAACGTAGTAACACCAACAACGACAACAACAACAATAAAAACAGCAACGACAACGTCGACGTTGCCGATGACAACACCAACATTCAAGACGAATAAGACAAAGATGATAATCTACTACTACTATTACTACTACTACTACTACAACTACTACTACTACTACTACTACTAATACTACTGCTAATACTACTACTACTACTGCTGCTGCTGCTGCTGCTGCTGCTACTAGACGGAGTCATCAAGGGAGATTTTATGCGGCTGTACAATCTGTTAGAAATAGCAGGCAGATCATATCTCATTAAAATCCCACTTTGTCGACATGAAGAGAAATGATCACAAGACAATTTGTATGATTGACAAAAATGTCGACCTGCACAATGCACAACGACGGCTAAACTAAACCACAACTACTTCTTTTGACAAAAACAACAACAACAACAACAACAACAATAATGATAATAATAATAATAATAATAATAATAATAATAATAATAATAATAATAATAATAATAATAATAAGGAATATATTCACAGACATGACAGAGCTGGGACCTATATACACTGGAAGCTATGCGAACACTATGGAATAACAACAGAAAAAAGATGGTATAAACATACGCCAGAAAAGGTCACAGAAAACGAGAAAGCAACCATACTCTGGGATATGCCAATACACACAGATAGAGAAATTAAGGGAAATAGACCAGATATAGTTGTCAAAGATCATGAAGAAAAAAAAATGCTTTCTAATTAATGTATCAATACCAGCAGATGACAACGTTTCTCTAAAAGAAATGGAAAAACTTTCAAAATACAAAGACCTGGAAATAGAGATAACTCGAATGTGGAATCTAAAAACAGAAACAATTCCTATCATAGTAGGTGCCTTATGTATAATAAAAAAATATTCAGACAAATACATAACAAAAACACCAGGACTTACAAATATATATAACATACAGAAAATTGCACGACTGGGTACTGCACACATTCTACGCAAAACACTTTCAATACAGTAAACATAAGAGCACCACAGCAAACCACAGCAAACCACAGCACATACCCAAGGCGCACAGAACTGCGCTCGGTAGTGAAGTGAAAGCACGTTATAAAAATAAAACTACTGAATAGTAATAATAATAATAATAATAATAATAACAATAATAATAATAATAATAATAATAATAATGAAGTGCCGTTTCACAGAACCAAGCACTGGCTCTTATGGCTTCTAATCATAGCCGATTGCAAGTGTTATCATGTACATTGTTTTGCCTTGGTCTAAAAGGTGGGCTACGGCAAATATTCTGCTCAATACCCCAGATTCGCTTGTCAGTTGTTTGACCGTAACCAGTTGAGCATGTCCCTTGGTGGCTGACGATATGTACATCACTGATCACAAGCAGAAATATCGGGGGAGTATCATAGCCATGTGCTGAGAAGAATTCTTTGGGGTTTGAATAATTCACCTCTGGAAACATGGATGTTTCATTCAACATCCTTAAACATGCCCTGTTCAGGGACCTTTTCAGTAATTCTAACTGGCCCTCACCTGCAAGGTCGTGCGATGTTTCTCCTCATATGAGATCACCTTGTAGCGTACATATGATTGTGATGCATGTACCTGGTGTACCCTTATCAGACGGGTAGTCATGGTGGGTATACTGGTCACTTTGATGGTATGCACTGCTCTCTAACACAATACCATCATACTGAAGCACCGCCTTTTGTCGTGCAAAATCACCCAGAGCTTATTCTTTGTAAGCCTAGTACTTATTATATCAGTCTCTTTTACCGAACCGCTACGCTACGGGAACGTAAACACACCAGTATCGGTTTTCAAGCGATGTTGGGGGGAGGAACAGACACACAGACACATACACACATACACACATATATATGCATATACATACGACGGGCTTCTTACAGTTTCCGCCTACCAAATCCATTCACAAGGCCCGAAGCTATAGTAGAAGACATTTGCTCAAGGTGCTACGCAGTGGGACTGAACCCGGGACCATGTGGTTGGTTAGCAAGCTACTTATATATCTGTGTGTACGTGCGTACGTTTATGCATACGCACACGCATATGGAATGGTTATGGATACGCTAAGTTCGTATGGTCCCATTAGCTGTTTCTTTCCCCCTTTCCTCTAACATGTAATATCTCCCTGACCTGGCGCCCAACTCAAACCCATACTCCACGATGACAGCAAAATTCGCTAGAAACTGATGACATTTCAACGCTGCTCATCGTTTACATTATTTACTAGAGTTTCACAATCTCTCCGGTTTATTATGCACCTTCAGTATCCGTTCACGAACCAGAAAATTTGTGGTAAATGTAAGAATTCCATGGGTGCATATATACATAAAGACGTGCTATCTGCGTGCTTTGTTCGTTCCTTTTATTCCTGTGAAATACTCTTGTTGCCTTGCATTTTAGGGAAAAGAAAGTATGGAGAGAAGTATGATTACATAAAACTTAATAGTGACAAACTTATTATACATAACTATCTCTGTATAAATATAAATATTTGAAGCCCTTACACATACTGGGCGCAGGAAGATGAATGTCAGACGACAAGGGATTATAAGCACAGTACATTTTACAGAAGACTGTCCGTCTACAATGTGCATATGTATGATAAACAAATATACATTGCTATATGCACAAGCATACAAAGAATGTGTTACGTAACCGTTGCTACGTTTGGCTATATTTGTTCGTTGATATGATTCGTTAAAATCCCGCTAGGTGTCCAATAGTCATCTCCAATTCAGCAAGCAGGTAGTGTGGTGCTGTTTGTTTAGACGTCGACGGCCCGAACATTAAACATTGTACAGGACGGCATTAGTTACCAAGCCGCTGCCCTTGCACGCTGTACAGATACACCCACGCAGACATACATTGTTATGCATGTGCGTATGTTTGCAAGCACGTATGCTTGAATATCTATCTATCTATCTATCTATCTATCTATCTATCTATCTATCTATCTATCTATCTATCTATCTATTTATTTGTCTATCTAAAGAAAAGCTCTACAGTTGTATTTGTCCCCTCTGTGTGCAGCCCTGTGTGGCTAACAAAAGAAAGTTATCTATGAGTGTGTATGTATACACATGTATACACACACATATATATATATATAATATAATATATACATATATATAATATATATAAATATATATACATAAATATATATATATATATATACAGATACATTATAGACATACATATAAAAGTATATATATATATATATATATATATATATACACACATGCACACACACACGCATACACACACACACACACACACACACACACACACACACACACACACATATATATATATATATATATATATATATATATATATATATATATATTTATAAAACCATATAATGCTCATATATATACATACATATATATATATATATGCATATATATGTGTATATATATATATGTGTATATGTGTACTTTAGGTTTGTTAAAATATATTTGAGTGATATTTTAACTTCTAAAGGCAAATTCGCTGCGGTTACCGTGGACAAAATTTCTCGCTTATAGTAAAATAGTAAAAGGTGTGTGTGTGTATGAGTGTGTGTATGT
>NC_142940.1:48735301-48737801 GCF_046866305.1 Octopus bimaculoides | reverse complement strand
GCAGGGTTTCACACTCTATTCTCGGTTATACGTAACGTCATCTCTGCTGTCTAAGTAAATCACTTCTATCACCGTTTTATCTCTTTTTCACTTTGAATATTTCAAATTTCTTTTTATATACTTTTTTCCTTGTTATGTGATAAGCTTTCCCCTAAATTCCAGTCTATTCTACTATTGGAAAAAAAAAAAACGAATAAAAAAAAAGAATTATAAATAAAAGCACACGAAACAAGATCCAAATGTAAACTAAGATTAGACCGAAACCCAAAACTTAGCACTGATAATAATAATAATAATAATAATAATAATAATAATAATAATAATAATAATAATAATAGTGTATAGAGAAACAAGATATATAAATAAGTAAAAGACAAATAGGCGGGACATTTGAGATGGAAGAGAAAAGGAAATTCTTTGTATAGTTTTATAGCATTTTATTGTCTTGGCTTTTTTGTTTTTTGCTGTTTTTTTTTGTTTTTGCTTTTCTAATCTGTTGGTGCCGAATGCATAAATGGCAAACGGAAGCAAATAAAACATATAATTATGGCGGATATGTCATCGGAAGTTCCGTAAATATTACAAGAATTTCTTTTTACAACTGCGAGTTATGAGGCATTCGTATCACTGTACAGTTACTCATTAGCAAGCTGTGTTGAGACTGTAATTATTGATGTTGCTGTAATTTTTTTTTATTTGTTGTAGTTGTTGTTGTTCTTCGTTGTTTAGTCGATGGTAACCCTAATCAAAATGACGTATCATCATATAGGTTACACACGTCACAAACACGTCTCTTGGTTAAATTTGTTTATTTTTTTTCTGTCTGCAGACATGATGTATCCAAAACGTCCGAGAAAATGCTCTAAACTTTAACGTTTCCAACTCCGGATTCAGCTTTGCTTTCCATCGATTATGTATCAGTAATATACTGAGGACGAAAAGGTGACGAGCTGGCAGAAACGTTAGCACGCCGGGCAAAATGCCTATCGGTATTTCGTCTGTCTTTACGTTCCGAGTTCAAATTCCTCCGAGGTCAACTTTGCTTTTCATTCTTTCGGGGTCGATTGAATAAGTACCAGTTACGCACTGGGTCGATGTAATCGATTTAATCCCATTGTCTGTCCTTGTTTGTCCCTTCTATGTTTAGCCCCTTGTAGGCAATAAAGAAATAAATATTGACCGTACGCTCACTGGATTGGAAAGTAGATTTATTCTACTAATTCTCCAGAGCCGTGAATGTATGAAAGTGAAACTTAACCATTCTGAGATTCGAACGTAGAAAGTACTCGCGAGCATTTTGACCAAGTATAAACATCGAACCAGAAGTGCCAACGAGAAAGCCCCCTATGAGATCACATGACCTGCATCAAGAAACATTTTTTCATTGGTCTCCTGAATCACAGATGACATTCTACGTATCTATTTATCTATCTTTCTGTCTGTCTGTCTGTCTAGCTGGCTAGCTTGCTATCTAAAATACATGAGCGAGTATGTGCTTGTGTGGTCTATTTTTATGCCGCTGGACATTTCTAAACAAGTACACTGTTAGATAGGCGTTTATTCGGAAAGGTAACTCACGCACCACACTTGCGTTGCTGGAGTCGTTGCTGGAAGGTATTTGTGACTAAAACGAAGAAAAGAAAACAAAAAGAAAAAAGGAGAAAGTACTGTCAAAAGTACGACTGAACTCATCATAAGGTCATCGGATAACTAACAATACTGCATCAGCACAAAAAAAAAAAAAAAAAAAGAAAATACCAGAGAAGGTGAATCAAAGCGCTGTAAATCAACTAAATGTGGTATATATTTATTGACTTAGTTACTCGAAGCAGCTTCTCAGAGAGGTTACTCGGATTGAAAACAATATATCGTAGATCAAACAAATACTATTCTTTGATCAGCAACCGAATCTAATAATCCTTTCAGATGTAGATTTGGTTTACTTTAATTATATATATATATACACATACATATAATTAAGGCCCGGAACAATACACAATATATATTTATATATATGCATATATTTCTTTCGGTATGGCTGACTATGACAGTATTGTCCCATTGAAGCTAAATCTGGAATCAAGTGAGACAAACTTATGATCGTGAGTTTAACGCTCCACAAACTGGCTACGCGTTCTACCTGTCTGTCTATCTATCTATCTATCTATCTATCTATCTATCTATCTATCTATCTATGTATCTATCTATCTATCTATCTATCTATCTATCATATTTTTTCTCGTTCAACTTATACTTATTTCTGTCATTTGATTGCGGCCATGCTGCGGGACACCGCCTTGAAGGGTTTTAATCTACTGAATCGACACTAGCACAAATCGACTTATAACTGGATAAGATAAACACATATGCATGCAACCATACATGCATACGTACATACATACATACATACATACATGCATACATTACATACATATATGTATGTATGCATTCTTGTATTAGAAATTAAATAAATGACTAGGGAACAAGAAAATACGCAATT
>NC_142940.1:48717801-48730301 GCF_046866305.1 Octopus bimaculoides | reverse complement strand
GTTATTTTCTTATAAAACTGGGATTGCAATTCAGAAGGTTCCGCGAGTCGCAATTTGTTCATGGCTACACTAATATTTTATCTTTTACTTGTTTCAGTTATTAGACTGCGGCCATGTTGGGACACTACCTTGTAGGATTCTTAGTCGAATGAATCGACCCCAGTATTACTTATTTTCTTTTTAAGCCTGGTACTTATTCTATTGATCTATTTTGCCGACCCGCTAGTTACAGAGATGTGAACTCACCAACACTGGTTGTCAAGCGGTGGTGGGGGACAAACACAGACCTCAAAGACGCACACAGATTTCTATCTATCTATCTATCTATAACGGATTTTTTTTTGATTGACAAAACTGAGATGTAAACAACAACCGCTACGATTAGCCGTTTCGAATCCTGCTCGAGACTGACACACTTCAATTACCACTAAATACTCACACACACTATATACTGATACACTTTTTTCATTTTATTTTCTCTATTAACCGTCCGCGCGGCCTCCGGTAACGAACTGTGTGATGAAAATTCAGAATTCCTCATGGTCGGTGCATTTTCAATAAAAATGCTAAGGTGGTTTATCAATTCAAAAATCGATATCCACGAAATAATCACACTTTCTGATTTTTAATGCTAAAAACCTTCCTCACGACCGTCTTTGTAATACCGAAAAATATCGTAAAGATTGATCCAGCCGTCTGGCCGTGGAGTGGGAACAGGCAAAAAGACGGACAGATGGACAGACGGACAGATGGACAGACGGACAGACAGATGGACATAACGCCCATTATAGTATGAGAAATAAAGGGATAGTATCGCAAATGTAAACCCTCTAAATTTAAGAACTATACGGGGCGAGGAATCCAGAGTTAATCTTCGTCACCGGAATTTAAACAAAAAAAAATCGAAGGTGATTTATTATTACAAAACTCAATATCCCCTAAAATAATCATACTTTATCACATTTTTTTCGCTAAAAACCTTTCTGATTACCTCCATCGTAATCCCGAAAAACCTCGTGACTATTTCTCCAGCCGTTTGACCGTGAAGGGAGTCAGTCAGACAGACGGACACACGGAGAGACAGACAGACGGACACACGGAGAGACAGACAGACGGACACACGGAGAGACAGACAGACATAACACCTATTATAGTAAAATGTGGACCGCAGCGAGCATGAATCAAGAAAAACGAAAAACAAAAAATGACACAAACATATGGTAATCAAATAACACACCTACACACACACAACCACTCACCTATCCACACACACACAAACACAAGCACACACACGCACAGACAAAGAAACACACACACACACAAACAAACATACAGACACAAACACACAAACACAGAAAATAATTAACTTGTTATTCTATGTTTCTATTGCGATCAATTAAACTTACTGTAATTTATCATACAATAATTAAACGTAATTATTTTGTCATGAACAACACCGGTTGGACGAATGGAGTTTTATTAATATATTGTAGATACCTCCATGTTAACCATTCCCATTAAATCAAAACTGGATTTAAAAGTTAAAATGGTAAGAAAACGTTTCTACTTTGCCACTGCTCTTCAAGGAATATGTGTAGCACGGCGTAGTTAAATTTATATCTTTTTTTCTTTGCTTGCTTTAATTATTGAAGCGCGGCCATGCTGGGGCTTAGTGTTGAGAGGTTGTTGTTCGTCCAACAGATTGATCCCTGTACTTGTTTTTTAAAGTTTGTTATTACTCCCCACGTATCTTTTGTCGAACCGTTAAGAGACGTAAACAAACTAACATCTGTTGTTATATATATAGGAGTGCTTACCAACATGGTTCCGGATTCATTCCCACTGCGTGTCACCTTGGGTGAATGTCTTCTATTATAGCCTCGGGCCGACCAAAGTCTTGTGAGTGGATTTGGTAGACGTAAACTGAAAGAAGCCCGTCGTATATATGTATGTATATATATATATATATATATATATATATATATATATATATATATATATATATATGCGTGTGTGTGTGTGTGTGTGTGTGTGTGTGTGTGTGTATGTTTGTGTGTCTGTGTTTGTATCCCCAACATCGCTTGACAACCGATGGTGGTGTGTTTACATCCCTGTGACCTAGTTGTTCGGCAAAAGAGACCGATAGAATAAGTACTAGGTTTACAAAGAATAAGTCCTGGGATCGATTTGCTCGACTAAAGGCGGTGCTGTAACATGGCCGCTGTTAAATGATTGAAACAAGTAAAAGAGTAAAAGAGTAAAGAGTATATATATAATTTTGCCTTTATTTTAAGTTATAATTAACACAATTTTACATTTATTGTAGGGCCACTCCATACTTTTGTAAAGTACAAGACTATTGTTCTTTGGCAAGAATGGTATTGAAAGTGAATTGAAGTTTCGGTCAGCCAAGCCATCATTGGACTGTGATGAATTCAGTTTATCTCGGCTATATATACTCACCATTGAGACTGAATACTTTCGTTATTTATGACAATGTAACAATGCAAGTGGATTAGCGGAATTGTAAGACAATTGAGATTGCATTGTTTTTTCAAGCTGTAAGGCAGCGACCGCTCCGTGAAATTGCTCGCCCTATTTCAAGCTCTTTTTGTTTTGAGTTCAAATCAAGCCATGATCTACTTGGTACACTAGTTCCATCTCCAGTTTTTAACCATGGCAGCTGACACTTTGGGTATTTTTAGCATAGTCTACTCTGTTCCATGCGTTTGGGATAGTTTTCCGGTTTGAATTCAGCTTCCTCACTTCCGCTCACCTGTCTCATAGACCCTATTAAAGGTCATCAGGATAGCTTTTCCTCCCCCAGTAATCGATGTAAAGAAAAGTAGAATAAAGCTTTACCAACATATATTAGATATAAATGAAATTAGGATCTATAGATATATACAATGAAGGGCTCATTATATATACTCCATCAATAATTTACCGCAAGCGAATAGTCTTTCATCTGGATTAATCTTATAAATGTTTCACGCAAATTGTCAAAGAGGTGAACGACGACAGCTAAAATAATAGAAAATAAAATTAAATTCACTACGACCCCTTCGATACACTTGTTCTTTTAATGTGCAGTTGGATCTTAGAAATAATTATAAGGTGATAAAATGGGTGTTTAATATAGAGCCCTCTAGCATAATCCAATGTGTGCCATCGATAAAAACTTTCACGCGCCCACACACATGTATGCATATATGTATGTATGTGTGTGTATATGTCTGTATGTATGTGTGTGTATGTACGTATGCGTGTGTGTATGTGTGTGTGTTTTTATGTATGTATGTGTGTGTATATTTATTATTTATGTATTCATTTATATACTTATATAAACACCTATGTATATACAGAGATGTAAGTGTATATTAAATCGCATGTAATATAAAATTTTAATTAATAGAAACAAGGCGGCGAGCTGGCAGAAACGTTAGTACGTCGGGCGAAATACTTAGCGGTATTTCGTCTGCCGTTACATTCTGAGTTCAAATTCCGCCGAGGTCGACTTTGCCTTTCATCCTCTCGGGGTTGATAAATTAAGTACCAGTTACGCACTGGGGTCGATGTAATAGACTTAATCCCTTTGTTTGTCGTTGTTTGTATCTTCTTTGTTTAGCCCCCTGTGGGCAATGAAGAAATAAGAAACTATTACCGTTTCCAAATAATGTAGAACAGTTGCTTTGAGGCAATTCGGACAAAAACTCCAAATGAAAACGAGAGACAATCCTTAGAATCAAAGATTCTCCAAAACTGGTATTCCGGTAAGAAGCGGCTGTCATTTGTAGATAATCATAAATTTGTTGTAAGAAACAAAGAGACTTTGTTATTTTGAAAAGATTTTTTGTTAGATCATGGTAGATACGAATAACGGTCTTGCTCTGGAGGGAATTCTGGAACTATTGATTAGAGAAAATTGTCATTTTTTCTTTGGCCGTTGTTGATCTTTTGTTCACCTCAAA
Organism: Octopus bimaculoides; assembly: GCF_046866305.1. Classification (NCBI taxonomy): domain Eukaryota; kingdom Metazoa; phylum Mollusca; class Cephalopoda; order Octopoda; family Octopodidae; genus Octopus; species Octopus bimaculoides. Next base: position 48,726,330 of record NC_142940.1, on the reverse strand, counting down.
CAGCCTAGAAGTATGAAGAAAAGAGGAAGCCCTGTTCTGGAATAATACTTTGCAGCTTGAACTCCATACTGACCAGATTCCCTAGTGCAATGGGAAGAGAAAGATCCGATAAAAATTTGCTCGGAAAGGCCCTTACAGAAATCGCCAGTAGACATATCTGCCGAGAGCTAAGACAAACAAACAGCAACCATCACCACTTAAGATTATCAGGTTCTTAAGAGAAAAAAGGCGACAAATCTGACAGGAGAGCCGTTTTCTATTTTGTGTACAACTTTAGACTCGGATGTTCAAGTGGATCAGAAACGTAGAGTCCTCTTCCAAAAGGAAGTGCAGCTCTGATCAGACAAGCTTTTTACTAAGAATGTATACAAGAACAATAATCGTATTTTTAACTTGCAGTGATTCGAGACTGCTGACTCGACATTTCTCATGGGACAGTATTATTATTATCAACATTATTATTTTTATTGTTATTACTATGATTAATTTTTTATCTTTTACACCATTCGTCATTCTACGTTTCATTAGAAAACAAAGCTAAACAATTGTTTCACCAAATACTTTCCTCACCTAGGTTACTACTACTACTACTACTACTACTACTACTACTACTACTACTACTACTACTTCTACTACTACTACTACTACTACTACTACTACTACTACTACTACTACTACTACTACTGCCATCTTCACCGTAACTTCCCACCACCTCCAGTGTCACCGCCACCACGGTCATCAACAATACATTTCTTTACTACCACCACTACTACAATCGTCACAAACAACACCATCACAGCTACCGCCAACACCATCTCGATCACCACCACGATCACGACGACGACGACGACGACCACCACCACCACCACCAACAACAACAACAACAACATCCACCCCGATACCATAGCTACCTCACTATCACCACCATCTGCACCACCGCCTCCAGTACCAAATCTACATTCTTCAGCATTCTGAAAAAGCCAATAAAAGCCAGTTACAACCTCCCTGACAAACTATTAATTCCAAATTCACATTCAAAGAATATTCTTCTTAACCGTTGGCTGTTCATTATTTTTACATTACATCACATCAATAGATGTATCTGTTTCGTTACATGTGCGTGTATATGAGTGAATGCGTATATGAGTGAATGCGTATATGTTATGTGTGTATGTGTGTGCTACGTTACATATGTGTGTGCCTGTTTGTGCTTGTCTGTGTGTATATGTATGTATATATGTATATGTATATGTGTGTGTCTGAGGTCGTATTTGTGTCTGTGTGCATGTTATACATGTGTATGTCTATCATGTTATATGTGTGCTTGTGTGTGCTTCTGTATATGCAATTGTATACGCATGTGCGAATGCGTTTATGTGTTTGTGTATGTTATGTTATATATGCCTGTGTCTTTGTTATATACTTGTTTGCTTGTGTGGTGCGTATATATGTGTGTTACATGAGAATGAGTATTTCATTGCATGTGCGTGTATTATTTGTGTGTATGTGTGTGATTTACGCTTCAGCTTCAGTTACGGAATGCCATTTGTATGTGGAGTTTTGATGTGTATGTATATGTTGTCGATGCGCCTGTGTATATGTATGTGTATGTGCATATGTATGTATATGTGTATGTGCATCCGCATGTGCATCCGCATGTGCATCCGTATGTGCTTCTGTATGTTGTATGTGTGTACGTAGGTGTCTCTGCGTCTATTATATTAAATGTATGGGCCTTTAAGCAGTCGGATTTAGTGTGAGTGTACGTATTTAAGTCTGTTTGTTTATGCATATGCTATGCTATGTGTGTGAAGTTTCCAGCTCGTGTGTCCGTCTTTGTGTGTATGTATGTATGTATGTATGTATGTATGTATGTAGGTATGTAGGTATGTACGCGTGTATATTTGTTTGTGTGTGTAAGAGAGACGGCATAATATTATTTTGTGCTGTTACGTATAAGAATATCTCTGAAGGTGATTATCTCTGCATCTGTGTGTGTATGTTGTCAAAACTTTTTTTTTACTTCTGTATGTCATGCTATACAAAAGGTGAGCAGTTAGATGTTCACTTTACAATCACGAAGAACTGGGTTCCGTCTCTTACGTAACATTTGACTCAGCTGTCTTTTACACGTAACTTCTTATCATTACAAGGCTTCGGAATAAAAGTGGGTTAATGAAAACTATGGAAGCCGACTGTTAGGACTGTACCCCTAATGTAAAGGGCCAACATTGTCGGACACCATGTCAAGCAACGGATTAAGTTAAAAGCGCATGTGTCCGTTATATACTCAACCAGAGACACCTTAAATCAACCAGTGGGCAGCTAAATTTCTCTCGATGCATTGACTAACCATCGGCGATACTAACGGAAGATTAATTTTATTCAAGCAATGTGTGAAAATATTTCTACAATGTGTGAGGTATAATATCCGTTGCAGTTATTTTTTTCTTATTTGGCTTTTACAATTGTTTCAGGGTAAAAACATGCCTTTAGAAGTATTTTTAAACAGAATTATTTCTCTTTCATTCGTCCTTTCTTTCAAGTCATCTTCCAATTGATTTCACTACTTAATTAGTACATAAAACCAACATATACATCGATAACAAAATCTATATCTGTTGCTCTTCGCATTATTTTATAAGTTGCTATTTGCTAAACTACCCTACCTCTCTCTTTCTCTGTTAGTGTTTGGTAGTATATATACATATATATATATATATGTGTGTGTTTTGCAAGATTTTTTATGTGAAATCGTGTGTTGAAACAGATGTTGTTGTACTTGGGGATGGTCATATTGCCAGTTTAGCCAATAAAAACACACGCACTGTATATTTGGTGTTAATTTGCTTCAGCTTTATATTACATTAATCTTAATCTTATTTCGGCCGAAATAAGATTAAGATTAATGTAATATAAAGCTGAAGCAAATTAACACCAAATATACAGTGCGTGTGTTTTTATTGGCTAAACTGGCAATATGACCATCCCCAAGTACAACAATATATATATACACACACACACGCACACACACACACACACACATATATATATGTATATATATCAATCTACCTATGTATGTATGTATATACATATATATATATATATATATATATACGTGTGTGCACGGGTCTGAGCATGTATCTGGGTTTGTCTTCCATCCACGTCGTGGCAACCGGTGTTGTTTTGTCCATGTTCCCGTAGCATATTGGTTTGACAAAAGGAACTTGCAGAAAATGTATCAGATTTTAATGTATATATTGCGCTCGATTTGTTGGGCTACAATCCTCCAAAGCAGTGTCCCAGCATGGCTGCAGTCCAATGACTGAAAGAAGCCAAAGGTAAAAGAATTTAGCAGCTTCTCCTGGCCCTAACACCATTCTACAATTCAGACGTTACAGCGTATTGTTCGCGAATCAGCGTTTACATATTGACATTAAATTCACGAGAAAGAAACTACACTGGATAAACTGCTACTCAATTGAAGCTAACTTTAGGTACCTACTGCATGCACTAAATGGCTTGTCAATATCACAGTACTGGCACTGTTATCAATCCAAGTTAAGATCGCTCACTTCTGTGTAGCACTGTGAAGTTTAAAGTGCAGCAATCAGAATGAAAGGTTATCAGAAAAACCGAACGGAAGAGGGTTGAATGATTAACAAGAGTCCCACTGGGTCCTGATTCTGCTATTATGGATTTTATGCCAATTTTAGATTAATAAGCCATTTCAAGTTTCACAGAGTAAAGTTGCTAGTTTATTGGGTTGTCCAGAAAGTTCGTGCCGATTTTTAAAGGAAAGAAAAAGGTCAATAAATACTTGCCATTCCATTTTTAATCAACCAAATATGAACCATTTTGTTGCACAATGCGTCTCCATCGTTCCTTTAACTTGAAAATACCCTCTTCCCAGAATTGAGGTTGTTTCCTGGCAAATAAGTCGAAAGGCAAGCTACTATAAATCAGCACGAACATTCCAGACAACCCAATGGTTATCTTCAGAGATATGTACGAGTGCACCACAAAACACGTAGGCCGTCTCTCTCTGTCTATCCCTATCTCGACTTCGAGATATCTGGTGTTCTCGATTATAGCTTAAAACATTGACAATCACAGAGAAAAATATCAGGGTACAAAATACCGACATCTTTTAGTTGTTTAACTGTTCGGTGGGTTGTTAGTTTGTTAAATTTTATAACCTCGTTAATATGAAAACATTATCTTCTTTTACTTTCTGAAATTTACAGCTTTGACTGAAATGACACTTCGACTCAACCGCATTACTCGAACCGAATACTATATCAGCGACACAGACATTTATGAAATAATAAAGTGACGGCCCACGAGGAAATCTCTATGTAGTCGCTCAGGCTATTAAATACAGGAACCGAATAACAAAATAACAAAAGGGGACATATTAGTGTACGGAATTCTAGTTAATCCATACTCAAATCAAATAGGAGTGGTTATCGTTGGAAGTCTTTGATCAGTGGTCTTCTGGATGAATGCTGGCTTTGGGTTAGACTTAAAACAAAAACAAAATTAACTGAACAAAATAGAAAATCACCTTTTATATCAGATTCTGCTGTGTTATTGTTACATCGCATTTGGGTCTCTCCAAATATTTTTGATTCCTAGTGGTAAATTTTTCTCAACAATTTAACGGCACACCGTATGGTCCGAATTTTCGTCAGTGTCCTGATGGTTACGGCATTGGAAACACAATCATAGCGCTTTGGATTCAATGCCTCTTGGATGAGGCTTTGTATTTTTGATCAGAGTCCTTCCTTTCCTGTTGCTATAGACGACTAAGCTGAAATGACTTCAAGCAGAGTGCTTCTATAACTCTCTTTCTCTCTCTCTCTCTCCCCTTCTATACTTCTATATATACATACATTCAGATGTACGTACGTACATTTATGAATGTTTGTACGTATCTATGTGCGCGTATGTATGTACACTAACCTGCAAACAAGCATAGAAATCTTATCTTCAACACTTTGCCTAAACAAAACTTCGCTAATTTCTACAACATGCATTGATGATATTACATTACAACATATTACACAATAAACACAGACTTGTTCAGATTTATCTCAGCCTCGATATCTAACATATCCCGGATACACACACTAGTAAATACGGATATACACACAATGCACGTATATAAAATACACACACAGATACAGATACACACACACACACACACACACACACACACACACACACACACACACACACACACACACACACACACACACACACACAGACGCGCGGGCACTTCTATCGACATTCGTTCGTTCGTTCGTTCGTTTCAACATGGCTGTAATCTTGCTGTCAACGTTTGAGATCATAGAGATATCACCTCGCCCCGACTACAAAATATGCTGTTGAAGAAATATCATATGATCGAGACGTGATAAACATGGGCATATGTTCGGCTTCAGAATGAAGCTTTTACGGTATATCAGATTCTGCTATGCTTGTATTATTACATCTCGTTTGGGGACTCTTTTATTATTTATTTTGCTCTCTAAATTCTCAACATATTCGCCCCGCCCCCCACTCGCGTATTGTATCATCACAATCATTCAATCAATTCATTTCCACAACAAATCTCATGGTCTCCCTCTGCTGCAACTTCAGTCTCTCTCTCTCTCTTTATCCCCACCCTTCTCTCTCTCGCCTTCCCTCATCTCTCCCCGTGTCTCTCTCTCTTTCTCTCTCTCCTTTCCCCATATCTCCCCGTCTCTCTCTATTTCTCTCTTTATACCCACCCTCTCGTTCTCCTTCCCTCATCTCTCTCCATCTCTCTCTTTATCTCCACCCCTCTCTCTCCTTCCCTTCATTTCTCCTCGTCTCACTCTCTCTCTCTTTCTATCTCTTTATCACCACTTCTCTCTCTCTCTCCTTCTCTCTATCTCCCCTTCCCTCTATCTCTCCACGTGTCTCTCCCACTTTCTTTCCCTCTCACTCTTTCACTTTTTTTATTTTCTTCCATACTTCTCTTTTGCTGCCATTGCATATATCTATTACTCGGCACTGATCCGCCAAATATACTTCAATGCAATACTACGTAGATTAGAGCCTACGTATGTTTACGTGTATCTAATATGGAAGGAAAGAGCAACAACAAATACAAAAAATGAGAAAGTGCATTTTTATACCCTTATAATAAATATCAATAATTTTGTTTCTGATTTAGACTCAAGGGCAGTAATTTATACTGGATGCACTGACTCGACACCGTCGATTCCATATGTACTTCACTGGTATATTTTTATTGACGCCGAGATAAATTTGATCTCGGTGGTATTTGAAACCAGAATGTAAAGAACTAGAAAGTAAAATTCTACACACTTTTCTCTCCTGACCTTCTAATGGATCATTAGATCCTCTCAGCTCGCCGTCGGGTTTTTGTTAATATTAATATTTCGGCTTCAAAATGCCTTTATCAAAAAGCAGAAGTGATTAATATAGTAAAGATCTGCTCAAATATAAGATACAAGAATGTATTGTGACCTGAGCAATTAAATGTTCAGTTTATTAATTAGCTGCATTTACGTTTTACTTGTTAATGTTGGACTTTCATTAGTCAAGAATGACGCGTTTAATTCTCTGTTAGTAATATTCTGTTTTCTGGTTATGGTATTTCTTCGTATATTACCGAACAGACAATGCATGCTAATGTAATTTTTTTATACCGTTACTCATACAGTAAGCTGTCACTTGTATAAAATATATTAAATGTATTAAATTCTATCTATCTATCTATCTATCTATCTATCTATCTATCTATCTATCTATCTATCTATAGATAGACAGATAGACTGACAGAACATATATAGACGTAGGTTTACCCATACGTATGCATGCACGCAAACGTACATACATTCTTTCTTTATGCAATGAAATGGTTTTGCTTCTAGGGCTCATAGGCGTAGAATTCTATCATGGTGGTGCTGTGACCTAATTTAGTGAAAAAATTAGGTTGTTGACAGAAACAATGCGGAAGCCCCTGGAATATGCTGTTTTGTTCCCAGCGAATGAGCTTAACCGATCAACGTTTAAAACGTATTCGATCCTTGCAGAACTTTTATTTAGGGGCGGATTCTCTTTTAAGCATTTAGAACAGATCTCTCATTTTAGGATAACAAAATAGTTATGTTCTCTTCTTTCCTTTACTCCCACATATCTTGGATCTTTAATATAATGTCTGCAGTCTGCCGTAGGCTTTCTGGCTCAGACGTAAAATAAATTTCCCAAATATCTTATGCACATAGTTTTCCTACATTCATTTTGTTTTTGATTATTGATTATTATTATTCTTCCTAAGGCGGTGACGTGGCAGAATCGTTAGCACGCCGGACAAAATATTCAGCGGCACTTCTGGCTTTAGGTTCTGAATCTAAATTCCACCGGCTTCAACTTTGCCTTGCACCACATCAGGGTCGATAAAATAAGTACCAGTTGGGCAGTGGTTTAGATTTAATCGACTAACACTCCCCGTTAAATTACTGATCTTTTGAATAAATTAGAAAGAATTATCCTCAATTTTTCCTGGAGATTATTTCCATTAGATTTTGCTCTCCAATTTTTTTGTTTGTTTCAGTGCGTGTTACGTATATGTTTGTGTCGGTGTAACTTACTGTGTTGGTTTGCTGTATATAAATGGGCACATACATATACAAACAAACAACACACTGATTTTATTAAGTCCTGTAAACCAAAACGAATTAATACGACCGATAAAATTAAATCCTAAACGAAATAGTTAAGTTAGGATGAAATAGTCACGTTCAATAGCGATCTATCTAAACTTTGGCTACTATTCTGTGTTTTAACATTATTTAAATTTGCAACTTCATACTTTGTTTGGCACATGTGATTTGTTTATTTACATAGAGTTTATATTAGTTTCTTTAACTTAGGGTAGCTTCATGATATTGGTGCATATGTGTATTATTTATTTATATTTTATATAATCTTTGGTCAACAATAGCGTCCTTATTTACTATTTTCCAGTAGTTAAATCACTGGTTTAGAGGAGAACAAATATAATTTGAAACCTCTCAAAAAAAAAAAAAAAACCCTACACCACTCCTGTGGGAATTTTGTCTTCTAAATTTCATTGATAAGGCATTGGTCAATATCAGGCTATGGTAGAAAATTCTTGTCAAAGACTTCGTCCGAAGAGATTTAAAAAAGGTTTTTTTGAGCCCTAGGGACTCAAAAGCCATGACCCCCAGTTTCCATGACACATAAGCGATTGAGATCACATTTCCTTGAACAGGATGTCGGTCAGTTGCAGGGTTCTAGGCCAGCAATTTTAAGGTGTGATGACAAGTCCAATTACATCGAACCCCACCTATTCACTGGTACTTTAATTTATCGGAAAAAAAAAGTTAGAAACAGTAAAGGAAGTGAAAGGAAAAATTGACCACAGGGACCACTTGAAATGTAAAGAATTACACGGGCTGCCGTGGTTTTGTCCGAGAGGCTACTGATAATGGCAGCTTGCCGTATTTG
>NC_142940.1:48702801-48705301 GCF_046866305.1 Octopus bimaculoides | reverse complement strand
TGGTTCTGTTAAGATATTGCAACTGTCATAATTTAGATTATGAAAATTTTGCTTAAAGTACTTCAACAAAGAGGACTTAGTTTAATCGTATATACTAGCCATATCGCTGTTAGATTTCTAGGTACCACCTTGAAGCTGGACTATAATAGCCGTAAACTATACCACAAAACGAATGAATGAGTACTGTACATAGATGTCATCTAATAACTCTCCAGGTGATGTGATGAAGTTGGTCGATGCGAATAAACGGATATTCTTGATATCTCACAACAAATGCAATTTTATGAGGGTAACGGGGCATCATATCGCCCAGAAGCTCTGAAACACGTTGGTTCTCCGATAAGGCAAGCATTTATGGCATAAAGTATTACAAAAAACATGGGAAATAAATATTTTATGGTTCAACACAGAAATGAGTCTTGCAGTAAGAAATAATACAGCCAGAGAATTCCTTAGGTTAACGTGTTACCCTTTTCCGCTCTGGCATAAGCATTGTAAGATATTAAAGTTGATATAACATGTTATCAAGCAACAAGGCTAAATGAAAAGAACGTTGCCTCACAACAATGACATGTCTTCAGAATTCTTGAGAATTGCTCTCTAGGGAGTAACTATTTGGTAAATTCTATAGATTACGGCACAGATGAAATTCAAGTTTACATTGTGTCAAGTCAATTGATATTAAAAATCGATTTTATAAGCTCAATCATTCATTTGTCATAAAAATGTAAGTGCAATGAATTTTCAAAATTTTTACGGTTTCTATGTGAGACAAATCATCACGAATTCAATATTAAAATATTAACTTGTCGGACGCTGATAAAGGAAAAGCATGCAGAAACGGCATGTAAAGTGACTTTTATTTCAGCGATAAAATAAAAAAAAATTGTCTGATATAAGCAACGGCTTGCATAGAACTAATTATCTTTTGCTTTTGTGTAAGAAGAAACTATTTTTGCTATATTTTGATTTGGTTGGTAGAAAAACGTTGGTTTCGAGGTGTATTCAAAAAATTGTTTGGAAAATATTGCGCGAAAACAGCTTCATTGTGTGTGTGTTGGGAAGAGGGCTGTGTTTGCCCTCCACCGCTTGACAACTGGTTCTGGTTTGCTTGCGCTCTCGAGGTCGATAGAATAAGTACCAGACTTGAAATATAAGTTGTAGGATTAAAGTTTTTTAATTGAAAAACCTTTCAAGCCACTGGTCCTCCAGGAACACAGTCCAATAGTACGTAAAAGAGACAATACAAAGCTATTCTCATTTATAAGAAGGGTGTAATACAGAATCATATGTTTCATTGTTTGTCTTATAAGGTCGAATCTTGTGTTTAAGTGATTAACAGAAAGTTCATCGCCATCAATTCACCGAAGGGAAAGTTCGCTGCCACCAATTCATCGTGAAAAAAAGTTCAGCGTGAGAAAAGTTCACCGCGAGGAAAGTTTACCGAGAAAATATATCTAGAGTTTAAAAAACAATTTTATTGAAAAAAAAAAAAGACAAAAAAAAATGGTAATTTGATGACGGTGAACTTCCTCTGTGGTGAATTGTTGAAAGTGAAATTTGTCTGTGGTTAATTGATAACGGTGAACGTCCTCTGCAATGAATTGATGACAATGAACTTTCTCTGCAGTTAATCGATGACGGTGAACTTTCTCTGCGATAAATTGATGACGGTGAACTTCCACTGTGGCAAATTGATGACGGTGAACTTTCCCTGTGGTGAATTGATAACCAGTAACGTATGAATAGTAGCCACTTAAATCAACTGAACAGGTGGGCACTCTCTTTTATCATGGATGTATATGAACTAGTTTACTATTAAAGCACATTCAAATGTGCTAATCTACAAATTCTCAAGAGTTCTCATTTATTTCATTTAATTTCTTTACGGAATTGTCCAGGTTCAGTTTTCGTTGGATAGACTATTTTGTTTATGGGGTTACTCACTAAGATCAGATATGATTGTTGAAAGCTAAATACGTTCTTTTGAATTCCCTAAGATTAAACCACCGAAAAAGTCTCCGGAGTTCTCATTTCTTTCATTTAATTTCTTTACAGAATCGTCCAGGCTCAGTTTTCGTTGAATAGACTATTTTGGTTGTTGGGTTACTCTTGAAGATCGGATCTGATTTTTGAAAGTTAAATACGTTCTTTTGAATGCCCAAAGGTTCTACCACCTACGATGTAAATCTATAGGTATAGCCTTTGTATATTTATAAAATGTAAAAGTATTAATAATATTCTTTTAGTAAAATTCGCTGGTAAAATTGTCAGTAGATTATTGCAAGTGTTGTTGGGCATTCAATGTTTTGTCTGCTTCCACAAATATTTTGTTTGATTTCTAGATTCTCTCTATCTTCATCAGTTTTATCTGGAGGGCATTATATATTTTCGTGAACTTCATATTCTTCTCCGTTCTGAAGAGGTGCTTCTCGAAAGATTCGAGTAGATTATTATTTGCTTGGCATCTTCTGGTCTTGGAAAAGGAATTGAGAATCCT
>NC_142940.1:48697801-48700301 GCF_046866305.1 Octopus bimaculoides | reverse complement strand
GTGTATGTATGCTGATTATCACACTAACCAGTGTAGCTGATGGCAAATGTGATAGTAAAACAGATATATAAATAGATATTGAACTATTATTGTATCTTATTTACCATCAGTCATACGAAAAGTGATTGATGGTAATTCTTAGCAATCAATCTCTTGGTCTTTTTACTACTGTAAGTACTGACCTCGTTATGATCCACGAAAATGCTTCAAATTTGCACCCTAGCATATTTGAAGATCGGTGATGGAAATCGTTCAAGATTAGCGTAAAATGGATTATACATACTACACCTAGGAGTGTCAGTGTGCAGTAATATATATGTATCTTGTTTTATATGCGCTAAGTTTATCATCCAAAATTCCTTATTACGTACTAAGTACATCATATATGAAATATGATATTTTGAAGGATTAATATTTCTGCTAATTTAACAGCAACATAGTATTCGTTTATGTGTGTATGCATATGTATGTAATCACACACACACACACACACACACGCATATAGATATACAGGGTTTGCCAAACGTCACCCGACTGTAAATCAAAACCATTTAATTTGAAGATGTATTTACATCTAACAAGTGAATGAATTTAATAAAAGCGTCTAAATATGAAACGTCATGAATATTGTTCAATGTGAAGTCCTTCTTGAGAGACGCATTTTTCTATTCGAATCAATACAGAATTACAGATAGTATTTATGGAATTTTGATTTACTATCGCGTGACGTATATATATATATATATATATATATATATATATATATATATATATATATATATATATATATATATATATCGGTGACGTGCCGCCTAGGTAGGGAAGCAGTGCCTTGCTTGAATAAAATAGATCCATAGCAATATTTCACTTTTTTGGCAAAATATGTACATAATTCAATAAAATTATAAAGGTTGCTCTGATTATTATGCATAAAATGCAAAATATTTTTTTTGTTTTTTTGTACGTTAGGTAGGCATAATTCGTCCCTGCATTTCCAATGTGTGTGTTTACAAGAAAGAAATAAAATGTTAAAAAAAAAATTTTTAAAAGGACTTTCAACAAATTTGAAAAGAAACCATTAATATTTGCGGTGTAATACTCTCGGGTTGTCCTGGAATGGAAACTAAATAAATTAACACGGTGTTATATAAGAATTATATAAACATCTGTTTGATTGCCGATAGTCTTTAGTTGTTATAATCTTGTATATGTGCACAGTATTAGATGGATTGGAACCCGATATCTCTACTGAACCAGAATACTGGTGCATGTACAAGAAAAATTATTCATTGTTACATCATTTAAATTCATTTATCAATAAAGACGGTATTGTTGAAATGATGTCAGCACTGGGTCTACTGATAGGATTTCCAGCAAGCTATGTATGCAGTGCTCGTTTGATTTTTTTTGTAATATCTATTGTGGTCTTCTGTTAATTATGGAAATTTCAATATATAACCGTATAGGATTTGACATATTCCATGTGGGAGGGAAATGCGTAGCATTCAAATTTCTACCATGCATCGAGTTAATGAAAATGGTGAATTTTGAAACATCTAAAAAGTTGCGTATTATGTATGCAAACTATCTTAAATGAAATGTTTTAACGTGGTTTTGGAATATGAAATTCAGCAATTAGCTAGGAAGTTTATTAATTTAAAGTTGTATTAATATTTAGAATATTACAAAATTCTAACAATTATTGAGTTAAAGATAATGTGCAACTTTGAAAATTTAAAAAATCAAAAAATAATTCTTTCACAGAGACACCGAATGATTAAAATGAAATTGTATATATTGAATACTTAAAAGGGTACCCCATAGCATGGAGAATCTTACAGCACACACACACACACACACACACACACACAAAGGCATGTATGTATGTGTGTGTTAGTGTCAGTGTGTATGTGTGTATATATGTATATATATATATATATGTGTGTGTGTATATATATATATATATATATATATATATATATATATATATACATATATGGAGCTCTGTTTGCGGGTGTGTACACACGTGTCCGTGTGCATGGGTACCTATGTATGTATGAGTGTATGTATATAATTATAATATGTACATATATGTATATATATAGCAAAAGGTACAAGGGATATTCAGATTTATAGCGTAAAAGTGTTAACGTTTCGGACATAGTACTTCTTCGGATAGTAGAGGAAAAGTTTTTAAAAAATAAGGAAGTAAAGAAGCAGGAAAACAAGTGAGTGATCAAGTTCACATGTACAACATCCGTATGTCTCTGGTTCTCTGTCTGTCTGTGTCTCTGTTTCTGTTCCTATCTCTGTTTCGATCCCTGTCCCTCTCTATTTTAATTCTATTATATACATACTGTATGTGAGTGTATATATATATATATATATATATATATATATATATATATATATATATACATATATATATTGTTTGTGTATGTTTGTCTCCCCACCATCACCTGACGACCGATGGTGGTGTGTTTACCTGCCAGTTACTTAG
>NC_142940.1:48690301-48692801 GCF_046866305.1 Octopus bimaculoides | reverse complement strand
TCGGGATGAGGTAAGTCGATGACATTGACTCAATTGGTACATATTTTATTAACCAGGAAAGGATGAATGGTAAAGTCGAACTCAGCGGAATTTGAACTCCGAACGTAAAGGCGGACGAAATGCCGCTAAGCATTTCAACTTGCCTGATGCCTATTCTCTCAGCTCATCGTGCAATACATATACCAACGGTTGCTTCTTCTAATGTTCTCGTCTCTCCAATAAGGAAGGCAGCGAAAATATTTTCTGCAGAAGTATAGATGTCTGTATTACTCTCACATCTTAGATATATTTCCTTCAGTAGCATATTCACAACTGCTGACTGAATCTTAAAACAATTCTCCTGAAATCTAGGAAATAATCATACACACACTGCAAGAATAAATGAAAATTCTTTACACATTCTTACAGTCCTGCTACAATTATATTACGAAATATAATCTTCATATGAAATCAGCAATATATAAACAACATAGTTATTATACAAGAATATAACAACAATAAACGCCTCCATACCAATCATTTTTAGCCAGAATAACAAATGAATCAGTCTTAGATGGTTGAGTTCTGTGTCTTCACCTGTAAGACAACTAGCAATAAACTCTAACAAACATCAACAGCCAACCAGTCTCATGTAACAGCGGAATAACTTCTGATAAGAAAAATAATTAAAGACTCATCGGTATATAACAGCTAATCGTCATATTTGCACTGTTTGAATTTGCACTATTCAGAAAACATACAGACATGCACACGTACAGACACACCCACGCGCGCGCACACATACGTGTGTGTGTGTGCGCGCAAGCGCGTAAATATCTGTATGTGCGCGCGTGTATATATATATATATATATATATATATATATATATATATATATATATATATATATATATACACAGCTGTAGAAATGAGCTGTGACCGTCACTGGTGCCAAGCTGTATCGGCCTTTGCCTTTCCCTTGGATAACATTGGTGGCGTGGAGAGAGAAGGACGGTATGCATGGGCGACTGCTGGTCTTCCATAAAACAACCTTGCCTTGACTTGTGCCTGCGAGGGTAACTTTCTAGGTGCAATCCCATGATCAGTCATGACCGAAGGGGGTCTCAGCATATATATGTATATAACTAAGTTCCCGCTGTTGTTTTAAATTTCAGAAAAAATTTCTCATAAGCTGGCCTCCTTTGACTATCATCTGTTCCTCCAAATGGAAAAAAAAACACTTGGTTGGGAACCAGTATTACCGCGATGATGACGTCATATTTGCTGTTTATGATTTTTTTTTTACAAACAAGATGAAAGCTTCTTTACCATTGCGATCCATGTACGGCAACAAAATGTATGAACGGCAACGAGGACTATACAGAAAAATAAACCCCATTTGGTCCCATTCTACGAAAGTATCTTCATCAGCCTACGAACTTTTCACCCAACCTTTGTAAACTTAACAAAAATCGTCCATATCATACAACTTAAGACATTCTGTATTAAACATCTGAAGCTAAGTGGGAAATTATCAATTACTGCATAAATACTAACTCTGATTTTTTGTTTATTTTAAGAACAAAATAAAGAATTTTTGTTTACCGCCCTGCTGATAAATTTTAAGGACAGTTATTTGTAAGTATAGGCACGTAAATAGAGTGTGCTCTATTCACTAAATCTCATGATCTTACGATTTTGGTGCTTACCACTCCCCGGTGGTGAGTTGTTTTTTCAGCAAAACACGTCGTTTCGCGTTGCTCCAATTCACTCACTTGTACATGGGTAACGCTCTGATGGGTTAGCTTTCTGCTCAGGAGGAAGGTTGTCACCACCGTCACTTCTATGCTATGGAGATTGGTTTCTCTGAATCCTAGATTACGAGATAGTGGTTGCTGATGACCTTGATGACGTTTGAAATCTGCCTAATGTTGCAAAATTGTCAGCTAAAAAGTATTGTATTCAAATATAATAATCTTAGATTGGTACGTTAATATCAGCAGATATATAATATATTTTCTTAAATTATATTCCATTCTATTAAGCAAATATATAAACCATCAGCGCATGTAATCCTAGACACCCCTAAAAAGGTATGATATCCTTGGCTGGAATGCCTGAGGTCATATATTTGTCTAATACTGTTGTGCATGTAAGGCTAAACATTACTAACACATTCATATTTTACATCGTTCAGCCGTTCAGTTATAGCCATATTGGGACTGGATAGTATTTAAATGAAAACCTAACCATAATATCACATATGTGTCTAGGGTAAAATTCTATACGTTAAAAAAAGATATACTGCTAAGTAGACAAGAAAGCAGCAACAGCAGAAAAAAGACAAAAAGAAATATGGAAAAAGAGAAAATTCCACAAGTAATAGGTTTACAAGAATCGTGAAAAACAAACATAACTAATAGGCATTTTATAATATTAAGTAAGTTTCGGCGTATATCGTATCATACTTTCCCTCTTGTTCAAATTATTAAAAATTAAATATACTTTACACCGACATAAAT
>NC_142940.1:48677801-48685301 GCF_046866305.1 Octopus bimaculoides | reverse complement strand
ACTCAATGAAAGATCTCGCAGCATGAGAAGACAGAATCATAGATAACGTTTCTGTCTCTTTGGTAATGTATTAATCATCTAAATATCGTACCTTGACCCACAAATCACTTGACCAAACTAGACCGATTCTTTTTATTTTTGTTTGTTGTCATTTTAATATGGCATTCTTCAACACACATTTTAGCTTGGTTTGCATTTTTTTTTTTATTTTTAAAATTTTTTTACCAGTTCTGTTGTTTATTCTTTCTCTTCACAGTTGTCTGTCATTCTATTTTCCGGTTTGCATTTCTTACCTTCACTGCTGACAGAAAATTTCTTTCCTTCTGTTTTTTGTAGCAACATATTTATAATTTTCTTTTTATTACTGCTTACAAGACGATTTTGTAGTCCTACACTGGTTATTATTTGATAGTTTTCTAATTGCATATGCACTCACAACTCCATCAAATACTAATGAAAATAATCTGACTATGGTAGTTTGTAAATGTTGTAATTATGTCTCTAGTTACATTTGCATTCACTTAATATTGAGTCAAATAGTGTTGAAACATTTTCTCTTATATTTCGCATATACATCGGTTTTATATAATAAGCGGGTGCATCAATAATATTCCGTCTTAACTTTTACTCGCATTCATGTATCTTATACTTGAACTAATTCAGAGATTCCTAAGTTTTTGTGTGCCTGTGTTTCACCAGGGGATTGGTGTACGTCTTCAATTTGTCTCTCTTCAACTGTATCGTAAAGCATCTTCTAATTCGAATTAGTTCCATATCAATTGCTGAGGTGAGTCCATACACCCTCCGTATCAGTATTTCTAGTTATTTAGTATCAACATCATTCAACATAAGGTCGACCATATACAAAAGATGATTGATGTTTCTCATTTAGTGTTTGCATCCAACATCTGTCTACATCATGGCAAAATGTTAGCACCAGACAGGAACATTTTAGAGTCTTGTATTAGCGCTAGGATTAATCCTCTTCTCATGTTGATGCAATTAATTTTTATGATGCAAACTATATTGTATCTACAAGATATTTGGCCAAGTATTTATGACCGGCTTAAAGTGTCAGTAAATTATTGTTGTACCTTACACATGTCACGTATATCCAAGATGCACCTGCTGGGAACATTGTTTAATGTATCCCAATCGTCAACGCATAACAGAATTAGATTCACACTGCGATAATATCATACACTATTGCAATAAGAGTTATGCATCTCTAGATTTTAGAGGCACCTATATCATTATGGCAAAGAATTGAAAGGGTTTCACCTCCAGAAAATGTTCAGAGGCTTATTTTTCTGACTCCGCCAGTAACGCCTTTAAAACTTGCTTTTATGGTGAACATTTTGACATGAACAGAAAGTATATCGTGATATTTTGCCTTCCAGACATTTATCTCTTGTGGTATTTTAGGCTACATTTTAAAATTTTACATCCTTGCAACGATATTCTCTGTATATTGTTTTTAACCATCTCATATGTGAGCATCTCATATGTGAGCATCTCATATGCAACCTATTCTCCTCCCCAGAAATGGTGTGGTGCAGAATTGATTCCTATATGATTTTTTTTTTTTTGCTTTACCTAGATCTTAATAAAATTATTTTGGATTCAGTACAAACTACACGTTTTCTTCGAGTGAACTTTGTCGCTTTTAATAGTGACAGCTATATCAGGTATACGTGTGTGTGCATATATATATATATATGTGTGTGTGTGTGTGTGTGTGTGTGTGTGCGTGTGTGTGTGTGTATGTATGTGTGTGCGCATGTGTGTATATATGTTTGTGTGTGTATATGTATGTGTGTGCGTATGTGTGTATGTATATATGTGTGTGTATGTATGTATATATGTCTGTATGTGCGTGTGCATATATGTGTGTATGTAATTATGTATGTTTGTATGCATGTATATGTATGTGTATATGCGAATGTGTGTTTGTCTTTGTGTTTGCTCCCAAGTATTGCTTCACAACCGGTGTTGGCTTGTTTACGTCTCTGTAACTTAGCTACTCGACAAATGAGAAGGACAGTATATGTACCAGGCTTTAAAAAATGAACATTTGGGTCGATTAGTTCGATTATACCCTTGAAGACGGTGCCCCGGCCAAGCCGCAGTGTAACGACTGAAACAATTAATAGATAAAAGATACCATTTGTCTGTGATTTCCTTCAATATATCACTCCCCCCTCTCTCTCTCTGTTGAGTATATCTATTCAGCATTGCTGACAAATTAGAGAAAGTTTTTTCCGAGGTATCACTACTTATGCGTTAATATGGCTGGCATCAAAGCCAATAAAACTGTTTGTAAATATTCGAATCACAATGTTCTATTCCGATATAACCAGAAAGCGAACCCTAGAATAATTCTTGTTTATACAAGTACACGGATCATTTCTTTAAGAAGTGCGAACTTTAACTACATTTAAACGGAAATGGCTCGGATGGAACGAAATACGACGTGACATTGTTTATATATCGTGCCGATTGAGAAACTTGAAAATTGATATTCTTATACATCAGATGCGGTTCCCCTATGATTATGTCTGCGAAGATTCACTGAAGGAAAATTTGGTAGAGCTAGCACTGCAGCCAAGCTGGAATACATTTAACCAATATACTGAAATCACAAAAAGTCTTTGGAAGTATTTGGAAAATTGAAGTAGGAGATAAAAATTGAAGAAAGAGATAAAAATTTCTCTCCTGAGAGAACAATGTACATAGTTGATGTCTGCAAGGTAATATAGTCTACGAAATATTTCGAGACGTAATACCCACAAACCAATTTACTGACATTAAAATAGGTTCTATCTGGCATGCATTGAAGAGGTTATGTTATTCTTTCAAGCATTTTACTGGCCTCATGCTGGGACACAGCCCTCAAGTGATTCAAATCATTACTTTGACCGCAGTAGTTTGTTCCGACGTTCATTTTCCTCTTATGGAAAAACGTTAAGTTTGCTGGCTGCAAACAGAATTAAATTAGACAGAACTAAATTCTATAAATACAAGATTTGTTTCTTCATCTCACTAATTCAGAAAAATTTCCAGGTTATATTCCTATGTACACCGAATAGATTTTCTCCCAGGTTGTAGCTGCTATGATTCATTGAAAATACTTTCATTGATCAGAGGTTGTAGTGTAGCTGCTCAATTAGGCGACAAGTATCCTAGGTACACAGTAATGCAATAAATGAAATAAACACATGAATGTGAACAGGTGTGCTTCTGGTCTCACAACTATGTCTGCATCCAAAATAGATGGAAGTAAATTAATGCCGTTTGGACCGAATATAAATACAATGAAACAAGCTCGATTTGTTTGTTTTTTTTTTGTGTGTGTTGACACAAATACACGCTTTGCACACACAATTCGACAGATATATTACAACAGGTTTTCAATTTATTTTAGTTATGTAGATTTGGCTTTGCAGTCTGGTTAAAATGCTTGCTTCCTTGCTGTGTGGTCTTGGACATAAATTTACTGCACACCTTGATACATTGGGCAATGGTCTGCTGCTATAGCCCCGGAAATGGCGAGTGAATTACGTAGACAGGAACGTAAGGAAGCCAGTCGCATAAATGTATACATGCATTGTTATGTGTGTGTATGTATATATGTATATATATATATATATATATATATATATATATATATATATATATATATATATATATATATATATATATATATATATATGTGTGTGTGTGTGTGTGTGTGTGTGTGTGTGTGTGTGTGTGTGTGTGTGGAGGCCCAATGGACCAGTGGTTAGGGCAGCGGACTCGTGGTCGTAGGATCGCGGTTTCGATTCCCAAAACAGAGCGTTGTGCGTGTTTATTGAGCGAACACACCTAAAGCTGCACGAGGCTCTGGCAGTGGGGTGATGGAGAACCCTGCTGTACTCTTCCACCACAACTTTCTCTCACTCTTTTTTCCTGTCTCTGCTGTGCCTGTATTTCGAAGGGCTAGCCTTGTCACACTCTGTGTCACGCTGAATCTCATCCGAGAACTACATTACGGGCACACGCGTCTGTGCAGTGCTCAGCCACTTGCACGTTAATTTCACGAGCAGGCTGTTCCGTTGATCGGATCAACTGGAACCCTCGTCGTCGTAACCGACAGACTGCCACGACGGCGACGATATATATATATATATATATATATATATATATATATATATATATATATATATATATATATATATATATATATATATATATATACATACAAGGAGAAAAGAAAATGGAGATTAGGAAGTTAATATTTCTTTATTATTAACAACAAATTTGTCATCTTGGCTGTAAGAAGTGAAGACAACCAATAATAAACAATTATTAACTTCTTAATCTCCATTTTCTTTTCTACTTTTAAATGGATATAAACTATATGCTTTATATACATCTGTTGTTTTAAGATAATTTCACTTTCCCATAATACTAGGCATTGAACCGGTATTAGCTTGGATGCAACCATCCCTTCATGAAGTTAACACACCCTCTAATTAAATATATATACATATTCATGTGTACTATTTGTGTGTACCATTGGCTCTCGACCGGGGTTGGTGTATTTACGTGCCCATAAATTCGTGATTCACCCCCATCTCCAAATATTAGAAGGAACAGAAGGCTTGAAAAATAAGTTCTGGTGTCTATTTGTTCGACTTCAGCCTACAAAGCAGTTCCACAGCCTGGATACAGTCCATTGATTGAAACAATTAAATGATGAAAGATAAAATATATATATTTCTAAAGCACTTATACATACGAACGCACTCACAGAGGAGCTCACGAATACACATAGAAGTATAAATGCTTGCAAGCATATAAACAAATAATATTCAACTTTGCTGAATATCAGAAACACTTTATTGCTTAGTGTAGTGTGAACACTGTCCTCTCAAATAACAAATTTACCAGGATTTAAGATGCCATCAACGAGCGACCGTCTGTGCGCATCAGGCGGAATAGTTCGATAACCTTTTCTTTAAAAGTGGCAGATTTTTTCAATGTTTAACATTACCTCCAAAAATCATCGGTAAACACTATATACGTATACCAACATATATATAGACACGTTGTTTTTTTCCTCACTGTAGTACTATGCATTATTTTTCTAGAGTGGCAAATATATTTCTTTAGAATTTAGTAGAAATAAATCTAATATAGATTGGCTAGTCATATAATGATTGTTGAAAGAAAAGGGTGCGACGAAAATGTAACATTGTGGGCCTTACATGTCAAGTAAGTCCTTCGTGATATTGTTTATGTTTTACTGTTCAATTTTGTGAATATAGTCTCGGCTGATTAGTTAGTGTAATTTAGAGTTACATGATGTCTTTTGTGATAAGTATTCAAGTTTCAGTCAGAAAAGAACTGATGCTAAATTTCTTTTTGTCCATTTAAACTAAATATCTTGTTGGTCAGAGTTTAACATGAAACTATAAAATCTCTTTTGTTATCATAATTCCGAAGTTCTAGTTGGAATTTATTCTATTTCTATTAAAGGCTTTTATCATTAGAGATTGGTACTTCAGTTAGAGCCAGGTAAAAAGGTAGACAGTTGCAAATTTCTGAATGGTTCCAGTGATATTTACCTGGAAAGATTCAAGTGTTTTCAGACGTACTTTTCATTTATAATATTCTCAAGAGATATTTCCACTGTAAACTCTTGACAAATTTTCTGTCTTCTACAGCAAGGTAATTAAGTAGTTTTTCGTTGAAATTACTGCAATGATTTTAGTTGCCAAAGAGAGATGACGCAGTTGTAGTTCAACAATTTTAGTTCGTCTACCGTCTCTCTCAATCTACCTATCAGTCTATCTGAACATAGACACACGCACACACATATATACATACAAACAAATATGTATATTCATATGAACGGGTATATATATATATATATATATATATATATATATATATATATATATATGTACAAGTATACATCTTATATATATATATGTATTTATGTATTTATGTATGTATATATATATATATATATATATATATATATATATATATATATATATATATATATATATATATATATATATATATATATATATATATATATGATTATATACATGCGTATATACTTATCCAGATATCTACCTACACACCTGCAATTCTGACATTCAAGCATACCAGCTTCACGCTTTTGTGTAACGTTCCGACGTATAGTTAATTCATAGCGATTACCTAATACATTTTCTACCTATCATTCTGTATCGTCAACCGCTTCCTTGGTAACTACAGTTCAGTGCAAGCTATTAACCTTCCAGGCTATCAATGATATCATGATATAGAAAATGGATACTACATGGCACCTCTCTATTTATTTCAAATACGTTAAGCTGTCGAATGAGAGTCCATGACATCATTCAGACTTAGCGTAAATCAATAAACACCAGTGTCTACATTGTAACACACGCACGCACACACAAATACGCTCATACACAAACACACTCATATCTATCTATCTATATATATGTGAGTGTGTGTGTTTGTGTGTGTGTGTTTGTGTGTGTGTGTATGTGTGTGGGTCTATGTGTCTGAGTGTGTCACCGTATGTGTGTATATCTGTGAGAATTCATGAGTGCAATTATATGACTGCAATAGCTTTTCTAACGAGTTTATTTATCTGTATGTCTATCGTTATATCTTCCAATATCTCTCTCTAATACCGACGTACTTATGTACGTGGGTATTTATGAGCAGTTTTGTAGCATTGTAGTTAAGCAATGTATGCGTTAGCAGTTCGAGACAAAATGTCTCTTGTAGAGCTAGAGAGCTTTATAGTTCATAAGCTCACTTCTCAACGAAGTTGCTTGGCTTTCGATCTCAATACCAGGAACATTTCAAATATATATTCTATTGCACACGCGTGCACGCACACACACGCACACACACACACACACACACACACACACACACACAGATTTCTGTGCATGTATAAGCTTCTTCGTAGTGGTGGTAATTTTTCCAATAAATATAAGCGCTCTAGGTAACGTTCAAATCACATTTATCTAATTAATTCAATGATTTACATATCTTATACTGATGTTGTTGCTTTCTTGTATAACTGTTATCTTTAATCACAGTCTTTATATTAAAAAAACAAACAAACAAACACAATATCTGCAATGTCAAGCATCAGCTGCATATTGTCAAATACCGTCTATTTATTATCGATATGATATGATTGACAATAGCAATCTTCATATCTAAGTTAATGTGGATACACTAATAGAACGTCTAATACTGCAGTAAAGGCTAGAGAGATACTCTAATATAGACGAAGCGAACTCACAATTCAACCATATATGGATAGCAGAAGGGAAACGCTCCGTAATTGACTGATAACGTAATTTCAGCGCACTGTCATATCTATTTTTAATAAGTTTCCCGGGTACAAGCGGTCTCGGAGACTGGGAAGTAACTCTTATAATATATGTCGTTGAGAGTAATATTTCGTTGACATGCGGC